>NW_027203187.1:0-99363 GCF_024711535.1 Dipodomys merriami
GAGGGGTAGGTTGAGGGTGAGGGTGAAGGTGAGGGTGAGGGTTAGTTTGAGGGTGAGGGTTAGGGTGAGGATGAGGGTTAGGGTGAGGGTGAGGGTTTAAGGTCAGGGTTAGGGTGAGGGATAGTGTTAGGGTTAGGGTTAGGTTTAGTTTGAGGATTAGGGTTATGGTTAGCTTTAGAGTTTGGGTGAGGGTAAATGTTACAGTGAGGTTTACGGTGAGGGTGAGGTTTAGGGTTAGCGTTAGGGTTAGTTTGAGGCTAAATGTTAGGGTGAGGTTTATGGTGAGGGTGAGGTTTAGGGTTAGCATTAGGGTTAGGGTGAGGGTTAAGGTGAAGGATAAGGTTTGGGTTAGGGTGAGGTTGAGGATGAGGGTTAGGGTTAGGGATAGGATGAGGGTTAAGGATAGTGTTAGGCTTAGGGTTAGGGCTAGGGTGAGGGTTAAGTTTAGGGTTAGGGTGAGGGGTAGAGTGAGGGGTAGGTGTAGGTTTAGGTTGAGGGTAAGGGTTAGGTTGTGGGTTAGGGTGAGAGTGAGGGTTATGCTTAGCGTGAGTGTTATGGTGAGTGTTATTGTTAGGGTTAGGTTCAGGGTTAGGGTAACGGATAGGGTGAGGCTGACAGTTAGGTTTAGGGTTAGGGTGAGGGTTAGGGTGAGTTTGCAGGTGAGGGTTTGGGTTAGGATTAAGGTTAGGGTTAGGGTAAGGCTGAGGGTGAGGGTTTGGGTGAGGATGAGGGTTACGGGTAGGATTAGGGTTAGGGTAATGGCTTGCTTGAGGGCGAGGGTTAGGGTGAGGGTGAGGGTGAGGTTGAGGGTTTCGGTTGGTAAGGGTTAGGGTTAGGGATAGGGTGAGGATTAGAGGGAAGTTGAGGATTAGGATGAACATGAGGGTTAGGGTGAGGGTTAGGATTAGGGTTAGGGTGAGGGTTAAGTTTAGGGTAATGTTTAGCGTGATGGTGAGGGTTGGGTGAGGGTGAGGTTTAGGGTGAGGGTGAGGGTTAAGGTGTGGGTGAGCGTTAGGTTTAGGGTGAGGGTTAGGGTGTCGGTGAGTGTTAGGGTGAGGGTGGGGGTTAGGTTTAGGTTCAGGGTGAGGGTTAGTGTTAGGGTGAGTGTTAGGGTGAGGGTTAGGGTTAGGGTTATGTTGTGGGTTAGGGTTAGTGTGAGGGTTAGGGTTAGAGTTAGGGTTAGCGTTAGTGTGAGGTTAATGGTTAGGGTGATGGTTATGGTGAGGGTGAGGGTTAGGGTTAGCCTTAGGTTTAGGGTGAGGGAGAGGGTTATGGTTAGGGTTAGGGTTAGGGTGAGCTTAAGATTAGTGTTAGGGTGAGGGTTAGGGTTAGGCTAAGGCTTACAGTTAGGCTTAGTGGGAGGGGGAGGGAGAGGCTAAGGTTTAGGATTAGGGTTAGGTTTAGGGTTGGGCTTAGGGTGAAGGTGAATGTAAGGGTGAATTTTAACGTGAGTGTGAGGGTTAGGGTTATGGTGAGGGTGATGCTTAAGGTTAGTGTGATGTTAGGGTGAGGTTGAGGTTTAGGGTGAGGGTGAGTGATCGTGTGAGGGTGAGGGTTAGTGTGTGGGTGAGGGTAAAGTTTAGGGTGAGGGTTAGGGTGACACTGAGGGTTAGGGTGAGCGTGCAGGTTAGGGCTAGGGTTAGGTTGCGGGTTAGTTTGAGGGTTAGGGTTAGGGTGAGGGGTAGAGTGAGTGGTAGGTTTAGGGTTATGGTGAGGGTTATGGTTAGTGTGAGAGTTAGGGTTAGAATTAGGCTTTGTTTGAGGTTGAGGGTATGGGTGAGGTTTAGGGTGAGGATGAGGGTTAGGATTAGGTTTAGGGTGAGGATTAAGGTGAAGGTGAGGGTTAGGGTTTGGGGAGAGTAAGGGTTAGGGTGAGGGTGAGTTTGAGAGTGAGGGTGAGGGTTAGTGTGAGGTGTATGTTTAGGGTCAGGGTAAGGGTTAGGGTTAGGGTGAGGTTTAGGGTTATGGTTAGGGTGAGGGTGTGTGTTAGGTTTAGGGTTTGGGTTAGGATGAGGGTGAGGTTTAGGGTGAGGTGAGGATTAGGGTGAGGGGAAGGTTTAAGGTTAGGTTGAGGTTTAGATTAATGTGAGGGTTATGGTTAGGGTTAGCTTTAGGGTGAGGGTGAGTGTAAGGGTTAGGGTGAGGGTTAGGGTGAGAGAGAGGGTTAGGGTAAGGGTAAGGGTTAGGCTTACGGTTCGGGTGAGCCTGAGGGATAGGGTGATAGTGAGTTTAAGGGTGAGGTTGGGGGTTAGGTTTAAGTTTAGTGTGAGGGTTTGGGTTAGGGTGAGTGTTAGGGTGAGGGGTAGGTTTAGAGATATGGTGAGGGTTAGGGTTAGTGTGATGGTTAGGGTTAGAGTTAGAGTTAGGTTTAGTGTGAGGTTAAGGGTTAGGGTGATGTTTAGGGTGAGGGTGAGGGTTAGGTTTAGGGTGAGGGTGAGGGTTATGGTTACGGTTAGTGTTAGGGTGAGCATGAGGGTTATGATTAGGTTAAGAGTGAGGATTAGGGTTAGGCTAAGGGTTAGGGTTAGGGTTAGGGTGAGGCTGAGGAAGAGGCTAAGGTTTAGGATTAGGGTTTTGTTCAGGGTTAGGCTTAGGGTGAAGGTGAGGGTAAGGGTGAGTTTTAGGGTAATTGTGAGTGTTAGGGTTAGGGTTAGGGTGAGGCTTAGGGTTAGTGTGATGTTTAGGGTGAGGTTGAGGTTTAGAGTGAGGGTAAGTGTTCATGTGAGGGTGAGGCTTAGGGTGTGGGTGAGGGTAAGGTTAGGGTGAGGGTTAGAGTGACAGTGAGGGTTAGGGTGAGGGTGAGGGTTAGGGTTAGTGTTAGGTTTAGGGTGCGGGTTAGGTTGAGAGTTAGGGTTAAGGTGAGGGGTTGGGTGTGGGTTAGTTTAGTGTTATGGTGAGGGTTATGGTTAGTGTGGAATTTAGGGTTAGAATTAGGCTTTGGTTGAGGTTGAGTATAAAGGTGAGGTTTAGGGTGAGGGTGAGGGTTAGGGTTAGGTTTTGGGTGAGGATTAGGGTGAGGGTGAGGGTGAGGGTTACAGTTAGTATTAGGGTTAGGGGGAGGGCTTGCGCGATGGCGAGTGTTAGGGAGAGGGTGAGGGTTTAGGTAGTTAAGGGTTAGGTAGTTAGGTTAGGGTTAGGGATAGGGTGAGGATTAGGTTGAAGGTGAGGGTTAGGGTGAGGGTGAGGGTTAGGGTGAGGGTTAGGATTAGGGTTAGAGTGAGAGTTAAGTTTAGGGTGATGTTTAGGGTGAGGGTGAGGGTTGGGTGAGGGTGAGTGTTCGGATGAGGGTTCGGGTTCGGGTGTGGGTGATGGTTAGGTTTAGGGTGAGGGTTAGGGTGACAGTGAGGATTAGAGTGAGGTTGAGGGTAAGGGTTAGGGTTAAGGTGAGGGTAAGGGTGAGGTTTAGTGTTAGTGTGAAATTTAGGGTGAGGTTGAGGTTTAGGGTGAGGGTGAGTGTTCGTGTGAGGGTGAAGGTAAGGATGTGTGTGAGGGTTATGGTTAGGGTGACGGTTAGGGTGACTGTGAGGATTAGTGTAAGTGTTAGGTTTAGGGTTAGGTTTAGCTTTCCAGTGAGGATTAGGGTTAGGGTTAGGGTGAGGGTTAGCGTTAGGGTTAGGGTGAGAGTAAGGGTTAGGGTGTGGGTGAGGGTAAGGTTTAGGGTGAGGGTTAGGGTGAGAGTGAGGGTTAGGGTGAGGGTGAGGGTGAGGGTTAGGGTTAGGGTGCGGGTTAGGTTGAGGCTTAGGGTTAGGGTGAGTGGTAGGGTGAGGGGCAGGGTTAGGGTTATGGTGAGGGTTATCGTTAGTGTGTAGGTTAGGGTTAGAATTAGGCTTAGGTTGTGGTTGAGGGTAAGGGTGAGGTTTAGGGTGAGGGTGAGGGTTAGGGTTAGGTTTAGGGTGAGGGTTATGGTGAGGGTGAGGGTGAGGGTTACGGTTAGTATTAGTGTTAGGGGGAGGGCTTGCGAGAGGGGGAGGGTTAGGGTGAGGGTGAGGGTTTATCTAGGTAAGGGTTAGGTAGTTAGGTTAGGCTTAGGCATAGGGTAACGATTAGGGTGAAGGTGAGGGTTAGGGTGAGGGTGAGGGTTAAGTTGAGGGTTAGGATTAGAGTTAGGGTGAAGTTTAAGGTTAGGGTGATGTTTAGGGTGAGGGTTAGGTTTGGGTGTGGGTGAGGGTTCGGGTTAGGGTGTGGGTGAGGGTTAGGTTTAGGGTGAGGGTTAGGGTGAGGTTGAGGGTTAGGGTTAGGGTTAGCGTGAGGGTTATGGTGAGGGTTAGGGTTAGGGTGAGAGTTAGGGTGAGGGGTAGGGTTAGGGTTATGGTGAGGTTTATGGTTATTTTGAGGGTTAGGGTTAGAGTTAGGGTTAGGGTTAGTGTGAGGATAATCGTTAGGGTGAGGATTAGGATGAGGGTGAGGGTTAGGGTTAGCGTTAGATTTAGGGTTAGGTTTAGGGTTACGGTTAGGGTTAGGGTTAGGTTGAGTGTGAGGGTTAGGATTAGGGTTAGGGTGAGGGTTAGGGTTAGGGTAAGGGTTAGGGTTAGGGTTAGGGTTATGGTCAGAGTGAGGCTGAGGATTAGGATTAGGGTTAGGGTTAGGTTGAGGGTGATGGTGAGGCTTAGGTTTATTATTACGGTTAGGTATAGGGTTAGGCTTAGGGTGAGGGTGAGGGTAAGGGTGAGTTTTAGGGTGAGGGTGAGAGTGAGGGTTAGGGTGAGGTTTAGTTTTAGTGTGAAGTTTAGGGTGAGGTTGAGTTTTAGGGTGTGCGTGAGGTTTCGGGTGAGGTGAAGGTAAGGATGTGTGTTAGGGTTATGGTTAGGGTGACTGTGAGGATTAGTGTAAGTGATAGGTTTAGGGTTAGGTTTAGCTTTCCCGTGAGGGTTAGGGTTAGGGTTAGCGTTAGGGTGAGGGTTAGGGTTACGGTTATGGTGAGGGTTACGTTTAGGGTTAGGGTGAGAGTTAGAGTGAGGGTTAGGTTTAGGGTTCGGTTGAGAGTAAGGGTTAGGGTGAGGGTGAGGGTGAGAGTGAGGGTTAGGGTTAGCATTCGGGTGAGGGATAGGGTTGGGTGAGGGTGAGGGTTAGGGTGAGGGTTAGGTTTAGGGTTAGGGTTAGGGTAAGTGTGATGATTAATGTTAGTTTTAGAGTTAGAATTAGGGTGAGGGTAAGGGTTAGGGTGAGGTTTATGTTGAGGGTGAGGTTTAGGGTTAGGGTTAATGTTAGGGTGAGGGTTAAAGTGAAGGTTAGGGTTTGTTTTAGGGTGAGGTTGAAGGAGAGGGTTAGGGTTTGGGTTAGGGTGAGGTTTAGAGATAGGGTAAGTGTTAGGGTTAGGGTTAGGGTGAGGGTTATGTTTAGGATTAGGGTGAGGGTGAGGGTTAGGGTTAGGGTGAGGGTCAGGGTTAGGTTGATGGTTAGGGTGAGGGTGAGTGTTAGGTTTAGCACTAGGGTTATGGTGAGTGTGAGTGTAAGAGGTGAGGGTGAGGGTAAGTGTTAGCGTTAAGGTTAGGCTGAGGGTGAGGGTGAGGCTGAGGTTTAGGGATAGGTTGAGGTTTAGGATTAGGACTAGGGTTAGAGTGTGTGTTATGTTTATGTTTAGGGTTAGGATGAGGGTGAGGGTTAGGGGGAGGTGAGGTTAGGGTGAGGGGTAGATTTGGGGTTAGGGTGAGATTTAGGTTTAGTGTGAGTGTTATGGTTAGGGTTAGCGATAGGGTGAGGATGAGGGTAACGTTTAGGGTTAGGGTGAGAGTTAGGGTTAGGGTTAGGCTTATGGTTATGGTGAGGCTGAGGGTTAGGTTAGGGTGAGGGATAGGGTGACAGTGAGTGTTAGGGTGAGGGTGGGGGTTAAGTTTAGGGTTAGGGTGAGGTTGAGGGTTAGGGTGAGTGTTATGGTGAGGGGTAGGGTTAGGGTTATGGTGAGGGTTAGGGTTAGTGTGAGGGTTAGGGTTAGAATTAGGCTTTGGTTGAGGTTGACAGTAACGGTGAGGTTTAGGGTGAGGGTGAGGGTTAGGGTTAGGTTTAGGGTGCGGGTTAGGGTGAGGGTGAGGGTGAGGGTTACGGTTAGGGTTAGGGTTAGAGTGAGCATGAGGGTTAGGATTAGTGTTATGGTGAGGGTTAGGACTATGCAAAGGTTTAGGTTTAGGGGGAGGGGAGGAAGAGGCTAAGGTTTAGGATTAGGGTTAGCTTTAGGGTTAGGCTTAGGGTGAAGGTGAGGGTAAGGGTAAGTTTTAGGGTGAGTGTGAGGGTTAGGGTTAGGGTTAGGGTGAGTCTTAGGGTTAGTGTGATATTTAGGGTGAGTTGGAGATTTAGGGTGAGGGTGAGTGTTTGTGTGAGGGTGAGGGTTAGTGTGTGGGTGAGGGTAAGGTTTATGGTGAGGGTTAGGGTGACAGTGAGGAGTAGGGTGAGGGTTAGGGTTAGGGTTTGGGTTAGGGTGCGGGTTAGGTTAAGGCTTAGGGTTAGGGTGAGGAGTAGGGTGAGGTGTAGGGTTAGGGTTATGTTAAGGGTTATGGTTAGTGGAGCTTAGGGTTAGAATTAGGCTAAGGTTGTGGTTGAGGGTAAGAGTGAGGTTTAGGGTTAGGGTGAGGGTTAAGGTTAGGTTTAGGGTGAGGGTTATGGTGAGGGTGAGGGTGAGGGTTACCTTTAGTATTAGGTTTAGGGGGAGGGCTTGGGAGAGGGCGAGGGTTAGGGTGAGGGTGAGTGTTTAGGTAGGTAAGGGTTAGGTAGTTAGGTTAGCCTTAGGCATAGGGTGACGATTAGTGTGAAGGTGAGGGTTAGGGTGAGGGTGAGGTTTAGGGTTAGCATTAGGTTTAGGGTTAGGATTAGGGCTACGGTTAGGGTTAGGGTTAGGGTGAGTGTGAGTGTTAGGATTAGGGACAGGGTGAGGGTTAGGTTTAAGCTAAGGTTTAGAGTTCGGGTTAGGGTTAAGGTGAGGGTGAGGCAGAGGGTTAGGATTAGGGTTAGGGTTAGGGTGAGGGTGATGGTGAGGCTTAGGTTTAGTGTTAGGGTTAGGTTTAGCATTAGGCTTAGGGTGAGGGTGAGGGTTAGTGTTAGGGTGAGGTTTAGTGTTAGTGTGAAATTGAGGGTGAGGTTGAGGTTTAGGGTGAGGGTGAGGGTGAGGGTGAGGGTGAAGGTAAGGATGTGTGTGAGGGTTATGGTTAGGGTGACGGTTAGGGTGACTGTGAGGATTACTGTAAGTGTTAGGTTTAGTGTTAGGTTTAGCTTTCCAGTGAGGTTTAGTGTTAGGGTAGCGTTAGGGTGAGGGTTATGGTTAGGGTTAGGGTGAGGGTTACGTTTAGGGTTGAGAGTTAGAGTGAGGGTTAGGTTTAGGGTTAGGGTGAGAGTAAGGGTTAGGGTAAGGGTGAGGGTGAGAGTGAGGGTTAGGGTTAGCTTTTGGGTGAGGGCTAGGGTTGGGTGAGGGTGAGGGTTAGGGTGAGGGTTAGGTTTAGGGTTAGGGTTAGGGTAAGTGTGAGGATTAATGTTACTTTTAGAGTTAGAATTAGGGTGAGGGTAAGGGTTAGGATTAGGGTTAGGGTGAGGGCTTTCGTGAGGGCGAGGATTAGGGTGAGGATGAGGGTGAGGCTGAGGGTTTTGGTAGGTAAGGGTTAGGATTAGGGATAGGGTGAGGATTAGGATGAAGTTGAGGATTAGGGTGAGGGTGAGGGTTAGGGTGAGGGTGAGGGTTAGGGTAAGGGTTAGGGTGAGGGTTGGAGATAGGGTTAGGGTTAGGGGGAGGGCTAGGTTGAGGGTGAGGGTTAGGGTTAGGGTGAAGGTTAGGGTGAGGGTTAGGTTGAGGTTGAGGGTTAGGGTTAGTGTGAGCATAAGGGTTAGTGTGAGGGTTACTGATAGGATTAGGTTTAGGGTGAAGCCTAGGGTGAGGGTGAGGGTTAGGGTTACTTTTAGGGTGAGGGTGAGGTTTAGGTTTAGGTTTAGGGTGAGGGTTAGAGTGAGGGGTAGGTGTAGGGTTAGGGTGAGGGTAAGGGTTAGGTTGTGGGTTAGGGTGAGAGTGAGGATTATGGTGAGTGTGAGTGTTATGGTGAGTGTTAGTGTGAGGGTTAGGGTCAGGTTTAGGGTAACAGATAGGGTGAGGCTGACGGTTAGGGTTAGCATTCCGGTGAGCGTTAGTGTGAGGGTGAGGGTGAGGGTTAGGGTTAGGATTAAGGTTAGGGTTAGGGTAAGGCTGAGGGTGCGGGTTTGGGTGAGGGTGAAGGTAACGGTTAGGATTAGGTTTAGTGTGAGGGCTTGTGTGAGGGCGAGGTTGAGGGTGAGGGTGAGGGTTAGGGTTTCGGTAGGTAAGGGTTAGGGTTAGGGATAGGGTGAGGATTAGGGTCATGTTGAGGGTTTGGGTGAGGGTGAGGGTTAGGGTGAGGGTTAGGAATAGGGTTAGGGTGAGGGTTAAGTTTCGGGTGATGTTTAGTGTGAGGGTGAGGGTTGGGTGAGGGTGAGGGTTCGGGTGAGGGTGAAAGATAGGGTTTGGTTTAGGGTGAGGGTTAGGGTGACAGTGAGTGTTAGGGTGAGGGTGGGGGTTAGGTTTAGAGTTAGGGTGAGGGTTAGTTTTAGGGTGTTAGGGTGAGGGGTAGGGTTAGGGTTATGGTATGTGTTAGGGTTAGTGTGAGGGTTAGTGTTAGCTTTAGGGTTAGTGTGAGGATAAGGGTTAGGTTTAGGGTTAAGCTTAGGGTGAGGGTGAGGGTAAGGGTGAGTTTTAGGGTGAGGGATAGGGTTAGGGTTTGGGTGAGGTTTAGGTTTAGTGTGAAGTTTAGGGTGAGGTTGAGGTTTAAGGTGAGGGTCAGGCTTCGGGTGAAGGTGAAGGTAAGGGTGTGTGTGAGGGTTACGGTTAGGGTGAGGGTTAGGTTGACGGTGAGGGTTAGTGTGTTAGGTTTCGGGTTAGGTTTAGCGTTCCAGTGAGGGTTAGGGTTAGAGTAAGCCTTAGGGTGAGGGTTAGGGTTAGGGTTAGGGTTAGGGTTACGTCTAGGGTTAGGGTGATAATTAGACTGAGGTTTAGCGTTAGGGTTAGGGTGAGAATAAGGGATAGAGTGAGGGTGAGGGTGAGAGTGGGGGTTAGGGTTAGCATTCAGATGAGGGCTTCGGTTGGGTGAGGGTGAGGGTTAGGGTGAGGGTTAGGTTTAGGTTTAGGGTTAGGGTACGTGTGAGAATTAGGGTTAGGTTTAGCATTGGAGTTAGGGTTAAGGTAAGGGTTATGGTGAGATTTAGGTTGAGGGTGAGGTTTAGGGTTAGCGTTAGTTTTAGTGTGAGGCTTAAGGTGAAGGGTAGGGTTTGGGTTAGGGTTAGGTTGACGGTGAGGTTTAGGGTTAGGGTTAGGGATAGGGTGAGGGTTAGGGTTAGGTTAGGGTGAGGGTTAGGTTTAGGGTTAGGGTGAGGGTGAGGGTTAGGCTTAGGGTGAGGGTAAGGGTTAGATTGAAGGTTAGGGTGAGGGTGAGTGTTAGGTTAAGCATTAGCGTTATGGTGAGTGTGAGTGTAAGAGGTGAGGGTGAGGGTAAGAGTTAGCGTTAACATTAGGCTGAGGGTGAGGGTGAGGCTGAGGGTTCGGGTTAGGGTGAGGGTTAGTGTGAGGTGTATATTTAGGGTCAGAGTGAGGGTTAGGGTTAGGGTGAGATTTAGACTTAGGGTTAGGGTTAGGGTGTGTCTTAGGTTTAGGGTTAGGGTTAGGATGAGGGTGAGGGTGAGTGTGAGGTGAGGGTTAGGGTGAGGGGTAGGTTTAGGGTTAGGGTGAGGTTTAGGTTTAGTGTGAGGGTTATGGTTATGGTTAGCGTTAGGGTGAGGGTGAGGGTAAGGGTTAGCGAAAGGCTTATGGTGAGAGTGAGGGTTAGGTTTAGGGTAAGGGTTAGGCTTACGGTTCGGGTGAGGCTGAAGGTTAGGTTTAGGGTGAGGGATAGGGTGACAGTGAGTTTTAGGGTGAGGGTGGGGGTTAGGTTTAGGGTTAGGGTGAGGGTTAGGGTTAGGGTGATTGTTACTGTGAGGGGTAGGGTTAGGGTTATGGTGAGGGTTAGGGTTAGTGTGAGGGTTAGGTTTAGAGTTAGGGTTAGGGTTAGTGTGAGGATAAGGGTTAGTGTGATGGTTAGGGTGAGGGTGAGGGTTAGGGTTTGCTTTAGGTTTAGGTTGACGTTGAAGGTTAAGGTTAGGGTTAGGGTTAGGCTGAGCATGAGGGTTAGGATTAGGGTTAGGGTGAGGGTTAGGGTTAGGCTAAGGGTTAGGATTAGGTTTAGGGGGAGAAGTAGGGATAGGCTAAGTTTTAGGATTAGGGTTAGGTTTAGGGTTAGGCTTAGGGTGAAGGTGAGGTAAAGGTGAGTTTTAGGGTGAGTGTGAGGGTTAGGGTTAGGGTTAGGGTGAGGCTTAGGGTTAGTGTGATGTTTAGGGTGAGGTGAGGTTTAGGGTGATGTTGAGTGTTCATGTGAGGGTGAGGGTTAGGGTGTGGGTGAGGGTAAGGTTTAGGGTGAGGGTTAGGGTGACAGTGAGGGTAAGCATGAGGGTGAGGGTTAGGGTTAGGGTTAGGGTGAGGGGTCGGGTGAGGGGTAGGGTTAGGGTTATGGTGAGGGTTATGGTTAGTGTGGAGGTTAGGGTTAGAATTAGGCTTAGATTGTGGTTGAGGGTAAGGGTGAGGTTTAGGGTGAGGGTGAGGGTTAGGGTTTGGTTTAGGGTGAGGGTTATGGTGAGGGTTACGTTTAGTATTAGGTTCAGGTGGACGGCTTGCGAGAGGGCGAGAGTTAGGGTGAGGGTGAGTGTTTAGGTAGGTAAGGGTTAGGTAGTCAGGTTAGCCTTAGGCATAGGGTGACGATTAGGGTGAAGGTGAGGATTAGTGTGAGGGTGAGGGTTAGGGTGAGGGTTAGGATTAGGGTTAGGGTGAGGCTTAAGGTTACAGTGATGTTTAAGGTGAGGGTAAGAGTTGGGTGAGGGTGAGGGTGAGGGTGAGGATTAGGGTTAGGTTGTGGTTGAGGGTTAGGTTTAGGGTGAGGGTTAGAGTGACAGTGAGGATTACTGTGAAGTTGAGGGTTAGGGTTAGAGTTAGGGTTAGAGTTAGAATGAGGATAATGGTTAGGGTGAGGGTTAAGATGAGGGTGAGGGATAGGGTTAGCATTAAGTTTTGTGTGAGGGTGAGGGTTACGGTTAGGGTTAGGTTTAGGGTGAGTGTGAGGGTTAGGATTAGAGATAGGGTGAGGGTTATGTTTTGGCTAAGGTTTAGAGTTAGGGTTAGGGTTAAGGTGAGGGTGAGGCTGATGGTTAGGATTAGGGTTAGGGTTAGGCTGAGGGTGATGGTGAGGCTTAGGTTTAGGATTAGGGTTAGGTTTAGGGTTAGGCTTAGGGTGAGGGTGAGGGTAAGGGTGAGTTTTAGGGTGAGTGTAAGGATAAGGTTTAGGGTGATGGTTAGGGTGAGGGTGAGGGTTAGGTTTAGGGTTAGGCTTAGGGTGAGGGTGAGGGTAAGGGTGAGTGGTAGGGTTAGGGTTACGGTGAGGGTTAGTTTTATTGTGAGGGTTAGGGTTAGAGTTAGGGTTAGGGTTAGTGTGAGGTAATGGTTAGGGTGAGGGATAGGATTAGGGTTAGGGTTAGGCTGAGGGTGATGGTGAGGCTTAGGTTTAGGATTAGGGTTAGGCTTAGGGTTAGGCTTAGGGTGAGGGTGAGGGTGAGGGTAAGGGTGAGTTTTTGGGTGAGGGTGAGGGTGAGAGTGAGAGTTAGGGTGAGTTTTTTTGTTAGTGTGAAGTTTAGGGTGAGGTTGAGGTTTAGGGTGAGGATGAGTTTTCGGGTGATGGTGAAAGTAAGAGTGTGTGAGGGTTAGGGTTAGGGTGACGGTTAGGGTGACGTTTAGGTTTAGTGTAAATGTTAGGTTTAGGGTTAGGTTTAGCGTTCCAGTGAGGGTTAGGGTTAGGTTTAGCATTAGGGTGAGGGTTAGGGTTAGGGTTAGGGTGAGGTTCACGTATAGGGTTAGGGTGAGGGTTAGAGTGAGGGTTAGGTTTAGGGTTAGGGTGAAAGTAAGGGTTAGGGTGAGGGTGAGAGTGAGGGTTAGGGTTAGCATTCGGGTGAGAGGCAAGGTTTGGGTGAGGGTGAGGGTTAGAATGAGGGTTAGGGTTCGTGTGAGGGTTTGGTTGAGTGTGAGGGTAAGGGTTATGGTGAGGGTTAGGATGAGTGTGAGGGTTAGGAGTAGGTTGAGGGTGAGGGTTATGGTGAGGTTTAGGGTTAGGGTTTGGGTTAGGGTGAGTTTTACAGTGAGTGTGAGGGTTAGGTTTAGGGTGAGGGTAAGGATTATGGTGAGGGTTAGGGTGAGGGTGAGTGTTAGGTTTAGCATTAGGGTTAGGGCTAGGGTGAGGGTTAGGGTGAGGGTTAGGATGAGGGTGAGGGTTAGAGTTATTGTTAGGTTTAGGGTGAGGGTGAGGGTTAGAGTTAGGGTTAGGTTAGGGTGAGGTTGAGGGTTAGGGTGAGGGTGAGGGTTAAGCGTTAGGATGAGGGTTAGGGTGAGGCTGAGGGTTAGGGTTAGAATTAGGGTTAAGGTGAGGTCTAGGGATAGGGTGAGGGTTAGGGTTAGGGTTAGGGTGAGTGTTAGGGTTAGGGTTACTCTTAGTGTGAGGGTTAGGGTTAGGTCTAGGGTGAGGGATAGGTTTAGGGTTAGGGTGAGGGTAAGGATTAGGGTGAGGTTGAGGGTCTGGGTCAGGGTTAGTGTTAGGGTTAGTGTTAGGGTGAGGGTGAAGGTGAAGGTTAGGTTTAGCGTGAGGGTGAGGGTGAGGTTTTGGGTGAGGGTGAGGGATACGGTTAGGATTAGGGTTAGGGTGAGGGCTTTCATGAGGGCGAGGATTAGGGTGAGGTTGAGGGTGAGGCTAAGGGTTTTGGTAGGTAAGGGTTAGGGTTAGGGATAGGGTGAGGATTAGGGTGAAGTTGAGGATTAGGATGAGGGTGAGGGTTAGTTTGAGGGTGAGGGTTAGGGTGAGGGTTAGGGTGAGGGTTGGGGATAGGGTTAGGGTAAGGGTGATGGCTAGGTTGAGGGTGAGGGTTAGGGTTAAGGTGAGGGTTAGGTTGAGGTTGAGGGTTAGGGTTAGTGTGAGCATAAGGAGTAGTGTGAGGGTTAGGGTTAGGATTAGGTTTAGGGTGAGTTCTAGGTTGAGGGTGAGGGTTAGGGTTACGTTTAGGGTGAGGGTGAGGTTTAGGTTTAGGTTTAGGGTGAAGGGTAGAGTGAGGGGTAGGTGTAGGGTTAGGGGGAGGGTAAGGGTTAGGTTATGGGTTAGTGTGAGAGTGAGGGTTTTGGTGAGTGTGAGTGTTATGGTGAGTGTTAGTGTGAGGTTTAGGGTCAGGGTTAGGGTAATGGATAGGTTGAGGCTGACGGTTAGGGTTAGGTTTCGGGTGAGCGTTAGTGTGAGGGTGAGGGTGAGGGTTAGGATTAGGATTAAGGTTAGGGTTAGGGTAAGGCTGAGGGTGCGGGTTTGGGTGAGGGTGAGGGTAATGGTTAGGATTAGGTTTAGGGTAAGAGCTTGCGTGAGGGCGAGGGTTAGGGTGAGGGTGAGGGTGAGGGTTTCGGTAGGTAAGGGTTAGGGTTAGGGATAGGGTGAGGATTAGGGTCATGTTGAGGGTTTGGGTGAGGGTGACGGTTAAGGGTGAGGGTTAGGAATAGGGTTAGGGTGAGGGTTAAGTTTCGGGTGATATTTAGTGTGAGGGTGAGGCTTGGGTGAGGGTGAGAGTTGGGGTGAGGGTGAAAGATAGGGTGTGGGTGTGGGTTAGGTTTAGGGTGAGTGTTAGGGTGACAGTGAGTGTTAGGGTGAGGGTAGGGTTAGGTTTAGGGTTAGGGGAGGGTTAGTGTTAGGGTGTTAGGGTGAGGGGTAGGGTTAGGGTTATGGTGTGGGTTAGGGTTAGTGTGAGGGTTAGTGTTAGATTTAGGGTTAGTGTTAGTGTGAGGATAAGGGTTAGGGTGAGGGTTAGGGTGTGAGGGTGAGGGTTAGGCTTAGCGTTAGGTTTAGGTTGAGGGTGAGGTTTACGGTTAGGGTTAAGGTTAGGGTGAGCGTAAGGTTTAGGATTAGGGTTAGGGTGAGGGTTAGGTTTAGGCTAAGGGTTAGGGTTAGGTTTAGGGTTAATGTGAGGGTGAGGTTGAGCTTTAGGATTAGGGTTAGGGTTAGGGTGAGGGTGATGGTGAGGCTTAGGTTTAGGATTAGGGTTAGGTTTAGGGTTAAGCTCAGGGTGAGTGTGAGGGTAAGGGTGAGTTCTATGGTGAGGGTGAGGGTTACGGTTAGGGTGAGGTTTAGCTTTAGTGTGAAGTTTAGGGTGAGGTTGAGGTTTAAGGTGACGGTCAGGGTTCGGGTGAAGGTGAAGGTAAGGGTGTGGGTGTGGGTTAGGGTTAGGGTGAGGGTTAGGGTGACGGTGAGGGTTAGTGTGTTAGTTTTAGGATTAGGTTTAGCGTTCCAGTGAGGGTTAGGTTTAGGGTTAGCCTTAGGGTGAGGGTTAGGGTTAGGTTAGGGTGAGGGTTACGTTTAGGGTTTGGGTGAGAATTAGAGTGAGGTTTAGCGTTAGGGTTATGGTGAGAGTAAGGGTTATAGTGAGGGTGAGGGTGAGAGTGAGGGTTAGGGTTAGCGTTCGGATGAGGGCTTGGGTTGGGTGAGGGTGAGGGTTAGGGTGAGGGTTAGGTTTAGGGTTAGGGTTATGGTAATTGTGAGGATTAGGGTTAGGTTTAGCGTTAGAGTTAGGGTGAGCGTAAGGGTTAGGGTGAGGTTTAGGTTGAGGGTGAGGTTTAGGGTTAGCGTTAGTTTTAGGGTGAGGCTTAAGTTGAAGGTTAGGGTTTGGGTTAGGGTTAGGTTGACGGTGAGGGTTAGGGTTAGGGTTAGGGTGAGGGTTAGGTTTAGGGTTAGGGTGAAGGTGAGGGTTAGGGTTAGGGTGAGGGTAACGGTTAGGTTGAGGGTTAGGGTGAGTGTGAGTGTTAGGTTAAGCATTAGGGATAAGGTGAGTGTGAGTGTAAGAGGTGAAGGTGAGGGTAAGCGTTAGCGTTAATGTTAAGCTGAGGGTGAGGGTGAGGCTGAGGTTTAGGGTTATGGTGAGGGTTAGGGTGAGGGTTAGTGTGAGGTGTATGTTTAGGGTCAGGGTTAGGGTTAGGGTTAGGGTGAGGTTTAGAGTTAGGGTTACTCTTAGGGTGTGTGTTAGGTTTAGGGTTAGGGTTAGGATGAGGGTGAGGGTGAGGGTGAGGTGAGGGGTAGGGTGAGGGGTAGGGTTAAGGTTAGGGTGAGGTTTAGGTTTAGTGTGAGGGTTATGGTTATGGTTAGCGTTAGGGTGATCGTGAGGGTAAGGTTTAGCGTGAGGCTTATGGTGAGTGTGAGCGTTAGGGTTAGGGTAAGGGTTAGGCTTACGTTTCGGGTGAGGCTGAGGGTTAGGTTTAGGGTGAGGGATAGGGTGACAGTGAGTTTTAGGGTGAGGGTGGGGGTTAGGTTTAGTTTAGGGTGAGGGTTAGGGTTAGGGTGAGTGTTAGGGTGAGGGGTAGGGTTAGGGTTATGGTGAGGGTTAGGGTTAGTGTGAGGGTTAGTGTTAGAGTTAGGGTTAGGGTTAGTGTGAGGATAAGGGTTAAGGTGATGGTTAGGGTGAGGGTGAGGGTGAGGGTTTGTGTTAGGTTTAGGGTGATGTTGAAGGTTACGGTTAGGGTTAGGGTTAGGCTGAGCATGAGGGTTAGGATTAGGGTTAGGTTTAGGGTTAGGCTAAGGTTAGGGTTAGGTTTAGGGGGAGGAGGAGGAATAGGCTTAGGTTTAGGATTAGGGTTAGGTTTAGGTTTAGGCTTAGGGTGAAGGTGAGGGTAAAGGTGAGTTTTAGGGTGAGTGTGAGGGTTAGGGTTAGAATTAGGGTGAGGCTTAGGGTTAGTGTGATGTTTAGGGTGAGGTGAGGTTTAGGGTGAGGGCGAGTGTTCGTGTGATGATGAGGGTTAGGGTGTTGGTGAGAGTAAGGTTTAGGGTGATGGTTAGGATGACAGTGAGGGTGCGCATGAGGGTGAGGGTTGGGGTTAGGGTTAGGGTGCGTGTTAGGTTTAGGGTTAGGGTTAGGGTGAGGGGTCGGGTGAGGGGTAGGGTTAGGGTTATGGTGAGGGTTATGGTTAGTGTGGAGTTTGGGGTTAGAATTAGGCTTAGGTTGTGGTTGAGGGTAAGGGTGAGGTTTAGGGTGAGGGTTAGGGTTAGGTTTAGGGTGAGGGTTATGGTGAGGGTTACCGTTAGTATTAGGGTTAGGGGGAGGGCTTGCCAGAGGGCGAGGGTTAGGTTGAGGGTGAGTGTTTAGGTAGGTAAGGGTTAGGTAGTTAAGTTAGCCTTAGGCGTAGGGTAAGGATTAGGGTGAAGGTGAGGGTTAGGGTGAGGGTGAGGGTTAGGATTAGGTTTAGGGTGAGTGTTAGGTTTAGGCTAAGGTTTAGAGTCAGGGTTAGGGTTAAGGTGAAAGTGAGACCGAGGGTTAGGATTAGGTTTAGGGTTAGGGTGAGGGTAATGATGAGGGTTAGGTTTAGGATTTGGGTTAGGTTTAGGGTTAGGCTTAGGGTGAGGGTGAGGGTAAGGGTGAGTTTTAGAGTGAGGGTGATGGTGAGGGTGAGGGTTAGGTTGAGGTTTAGTGTTAGTGTGAAGTTTAGGGTGAGGTTGAGGTTTAGGGTTCGGGTTCGGGTTTGGCTGTGGGTGAAGGTAAGGGTGTGTGTGAGGGTTAGGGTTAGGGTGACCGTTAGGGTGACAGTGAGGGTTAGTGTCAGTGTTAGGTTTAGGGTTAGGTTTAGCGTTCCCGTGAGGTTTAGGGTTAGTTTTAGGATGAGGCTTTCATTTAGGGTTAGGGTGAGAGTTAGAGTGAGGGTTAGGGTTAGGGTTAGCGTGAGAGTAAGGGTTAGGGTGAAGGTCAGGGTGAGAGTGAGGGTTAGGGTTAGCTTTCGGGTGAGGGCTAGGTTTGGGTGAGGGTGTGAATTAGGGTGAGGGTTAGGGTTCGTGTGAGGATAAGGTTGAAGGTGAAGGTTAGGGTGAGGGTGAGGGTTAGGGTGAGGGTTAGGATTAGGGTTAGGGTGAGGGTTATGTTTATGGTGATGTTAAGTTGAGGGTGAGGGTTGGGTGAGGGTGAAGGTTCGGGTGAGGGTTCGGTTAAGGTGTGGGTGAGGGTTAGGTTTAGGGTGTGGGTTAGGGTGACAGTGAGGATTAGTGTGAGGTTGAGGGTTAGGTTTAGGGTTAGGGTGAGGATTAGGTTTAGGGTGAGGGTTAGGGTAAGGTGTAGCGTTAGGGTTATGGTGAGGGTTAGGGTTATTGTGAGGGTTAGGGTTAGATTTAGGGTTAGGGTTAGTGTGAAGATAATGGTTAGGGTGAGGGTTAGGATGAGGGTGAGGTTTAGGGTTAGTGTTAGGTTTAGGGTGAGGGTGAGGTTTCCAGTTAGGGTTAGGTTTAGGGTGAGTTTGAGGGTTAGGATTAGCGATAGGGTGAGGGTTAGGTTTAGGCTAAGGTTTAGAGTTAGGGTTAGGGTTAAGTTGAGGGTGAGGCTGAGGGTTAAGATTAGGGTTAGGGTTAGGCTGAGGGTGATGGTGAGGCTTAGGTTTAGGATTAGGGTTAGGTTTAGGGTTAGGCTTAGGGTGAGGGTGAGGGAAAGGGTGAGTTTTAGGGTGAGGGTGAGGGTGAGAATTAGGGTGAGGTTTAGTGTTAGTGTGAAGTTTAGGGTGAGGTTGAGGTTTAGGGTGAGGATGAGTTTTCGGGTGAGGGTGAAAGTAAGGGTGTGTGTGAGGGTTAGGGTTATGGTGACGGTAAGGTGATGTTGAGGTTTAGTGTAAATGTTAGGTTTTGGGTTAGGTTTAGCGTTCCAGTGAGGGTTAGAGTTACGGTTAGCATTAGGTTGAAGGTTAGGGATAAGGTTAGGGTGAGGTTCACGTTTAGGGTTAGGGTGAGAGTTAGAGTGAGGGTCAGGGTTAGGGTTAGGGTGAGAGTAAGGGTTAGGGTGAGGGTGAGCGTGAGGGTTAGGGTTAGCATTCGGGTGAGAGGCAAGGTTTGGGTGAGGGTTAGGGTTAGAATGAGGGTTAGGATTCGTGTGAGGGTTTGGTTGAGTGTGAGGGTAAGGGTTAGGGTGAGGATTAGGATGAGTGTGAGGGTTAGGGGTAGGGTTAGGGTGAGGGTTATGGTGAGGTTCAGGGTTAGGGTTTGGGTTAGGGTGAGTTTTACAGTGAGTGTGAGGGTTAGGTTTAGGGTGAGGGTAAGGATTATGGTGAGGGTTAGAGTGAGGGTTAGTGTTAGGTTTAGCATTAGGTTTAGGGTTAGGGTGAGGGTTACGGTGAGGGTTAGGGTTAGAGTGAGGGCTAGGGTGAGGGTGAGGGTTAGGTTTAGGGTTAGGAATAGGGTAAGGATTAGTGTTATGGTTAGGGTTAGGGTGAGCATTAGCCTGAGGGTTAGGGTTAGGGGTAGGGTGAGGGTAATCGTTAGGGTGAGGGAGAGTTTTAGGGTTAGCATTAGGGTTAAGGTGATGGTTAAGTTTAGAGTTAGGTTTATGTCTAGATTGAGAGCTAGGGTGAGGGTGAGGGTGAGTGTTCGGGTTATGATTAGAGTTAGGGTTAATCTGAGGGTGAGGGTTAGGGTGAGGTTGAGGGTTAGTGTTAGGGTTAGGGTGAGGGTTTGGGTTAGGATTAGGGTGAGGTTTACCGTTATCATTAGGGTTAGGTTTAGTTTGAGGATTAGAGTTATGGTTAGCTTTAGAGTTATGGTGAGTGTAAATTTTTGTGTGAGGTTTACAGTGAGGGTGAGGGTTAGGGCTAGGGTGACGGTTAGGGTGACTGTGAGGGTTAGTGTGTTAGGTTTAGGGTTAGGTTTAGTGTTCCCGTGAGGGTTAGGATTAGGGTTAGCGTTACGCTGAGGGTTAGGGTTAGGGTTAGGGTGAGAGTAAGGGTTAGGTTGATGGTGAGGGTGAGAGTGAGGGTTAGGATTAGCGTTCGGGTGAGGGCTAGGGTAGGGTGAGGGTGAGGGTTAGGGTGAGGGTTAGGTTTAGGGTTAGGTTAGGGTAAGTCTGAGGATTCGGGTTAGGTTTAGCGTTAGATTTAGGGTGAGTGTAAGGGTTAGGGTGAAGTTTAGGTTGAGGCTGAGGTGTAGGGTTAGCGTTAGTGCTAGGGTGAGGGTTAAGGTGAAATTTAGGGTTTGGGATAGGGTGAGGTTGACGGTAAGGTTTAGGGAAAGTGTGAGGGTTAGGGTTAGGATTAGGGTGAGGGTGAGGGTTTGGGTTAGGGTGAGGGTGAGTGTTAGGTTGAGGGTTAGGGTGAGGGTGAGTGTTAGGTTTAGCATTAGGGATATGGTGAGTGTGAGTGTAAGAGGTCAGGGTGAGGGTAAGAGTTAGCTTTAAGGTTAGTCCGAGGGTGAGGGTGAGGCTGAGGATTAGGGTTAGGGGGAGGGGGAGGGGGAGGGTTAGTGTGAGGT
This sequence comes from Dipodomys merriami, assembly GCF_024711535.1. NCBI lineage: Eukaryota > Metazoa > Chordata > Mammalia > Rodentia > Heteromyidae > Dipodomys > Dipodomys merriami. Next base: position 19,344 of record NW_027203187.1, read on the forward strand.
GTATGTTTAGGGTCAGGGTAGGGGTTAGGGTTAGGGTGAGGTTTAGGGTTAAGGTTAGGGTTAGGGTGTGTGTTAGGTTTAGGGATAGGGTTAGGATTAGCTGAGGGTTAGGTTTAGTGCGAGCGTTATGTTTAGGGTTAGCGTTAGGGTGAGGGTGAGGGTAAATATTAGCATGAGTGTTAGGGTGGGAGTGAGGGTTAGGGTTAGGGTTAGTGTTAGGCTTACTGTTAGGGTGAGGCTGAGGGTTAGGTTTAGATTGAGGGATAGGGTGAGAGTGAGTGTTAGGGTGAGGGTGGGGGTTAGGTTTAGGGTTAGGGGCAGGGTTAGGTTTAGGGTCAGTGTTAGGTTGAGGGCTAGGTTTAGGGTTATGGTGAGGGTTAGGGTTAGTGTGAGGGTTAGGGTTAGAATTAGGTTTAGGTTGAGGTTGAGGGTAAATGTCAGGTTAGGGTTATGTTGAGGGTTAAGGTTAGGTTTACGGTGAGGGGTGAGGGTGAGGGTGAGGGTTATGGTTAATATTACGTTTAGGGGGAGGGCTTGTGCGAGGGCGAGGGTTATGGTGAGTGAGTGTAAGAGGTGAGGGTGAGGGTAACATTTAGCGTTAAGGTTAGGCTGAGGGTGAGGGTGAGGCTGAGGGTTAAGGTTAGGGTTAGGTTTAGGGTTAGGGTTAGGGTTAGCGTGTGTGTTAGGTTTAGGGTTAGGGTTAGGATGAGTGTGAGGGTTAGGGGGAGGTGAGCGTTAGGGTGAGGGGTAGATTTAGGGTTAGGGTGAGGTTTAGGTTTAGTGTGAGGGTTATGGTTATGGTTAGCGATAGGTAAGGGTGGGGGTAAGGTTTAGGGTTAGGGTGAGAGTGAGAGTTAGGGTTAGGTTTAGGCTTGCGTTTAGGGTGAGGCTGAGGGTTAGGTTTAGGGTGAAGGATAGGGTGACAGTGAGTGTTAGGGTGGTGGGGGAGTTAGGTTTAGGGTTAGGGTGAGGTTTAGGGTTAGGGTGATTGTTAGGGTGAGGGTTAGGGTTAGGTTGATAGTTAGGGTGAGGGGTAGGGTTAGGGTTATGGTGAGGGTTAGGGTTAGTGTGAGGCTTAGGTTTAGAATTAGGCTTAGGTTGAGGTTGATGGTAAGGGTGAGGTTTAGGGTGAGGGTGAGGGTTAGGGTTAGGTTTAGGGTGAGGGTTAGGGTGAGGGTGAGGGTGAGGGTTAGGGTTAGTATTAGGGTTAGGGGGAGGGCTTGCCCGAGGGCGAGGTTTAGAGTGTGGGTGAGAGTGAGGGTGAGGGTTTAGGTAGGTAAGGGTTAGGTAGTTAGGTTAGGGTTAGGGATAGGGTGAGGATTAGGATGAAGGTGTGGGTTAGGGTGAGGTTGAGGTTCAGGGTGAGGGCTAGGATTATGGTTAGTGTGAGGGTTAAGTTTAGGGTGATGTTTAGGGTGAGGGTGAGGGTTGGGTTCGGGTTCAGATGAGGTTCGGGTTAGGGTGTGCGTGAGGGTTAGGTTTAGTGTGAGGGTTAGGGTGACAGTAAGGATTAGTGTGAGGTTGAGGGTTAGGGTTAGGGTGAGGGTTAGGGTGAGGGTTAGGGTTAGGGTGATGGTTAGGGTGAGGTGTAGGTTTAGGGTTATGGTGAGGGTTAGGTTTATTGTGAGGGTTAGGGTTAGAGTTAGGGTTAGGCTCAGTGTGAGGATAATGGTTAGGGTGAGGGTAAGGATGAGGTTGAGGGTTAGGGTTAGTGTTAGGTTTAGGGTGAGGGTTAGGCTTAGAGTTAGGTTTAGGATAGGGTGAGGTTGAGGGTTAGGCTGAGGGTGAGGGTTAGGTTAAGGATTAGGGTTAGGGTTAGGCTGAGGGTTAGGGTTAGAATTAGGGTTAAGGTGAGGTCTAGGGTTAGGGTGAGGGTTAGGGTTAGGGTTAGGGTGAGGGTTAGGGTTAGGGTTACTCTTAGTGTGAGGGTTAGGTTTAGGTCTAGGGTGAGGGATCGGTTTAGGGTTAGGTTTAGGGTTAGGGTGAGGGTAAGGATTAGGGTGAGGGTTAGGGTGAGGTTGAGGTTCTGGGTCAGGGTTAGTGTTAAGGGTTAGTGTTAGGGTGAGGGTGAAGGTGAGGGTGAGGGTTAGGGTTAGGGTGAGGGTTAGGTTTGGGGTGAGGGCTTGTGTGCGGGCGAGGGTTAGGGTGAGGGTGAGGGTGAGGTTGAGGGTTACGGTTAGTATTAGGGTTAGGGTGAGGGCTTTCATGAGGGCGAGGATTAGGGTGAGGGTGAGGGTGAGGCTGAGGGTTTTGGTAGGTAATGGTTAGGGTTAGGGATAGTTTGAGGATTAGGGTGAAGTTGAGGATTAGGGTGAGGGTGAGGGTTTAGGTGAGGGTGAGGGTTAGGGTGAGTGTGAGGGTTAGGGAGACGGTTAGGGTGAGGGTTGGGGATAGGTTTAGGGTTAAGGTGAGGGCTAGCTTGAGGTTAGGTTTAGGGTTAGGGTGAAGATTAGGGTGAGGGTTAGGTTGAGGTTGAGGTTTAGGGTTAGTGTGAGCCTAAGGATTAGTGTGAGGGTTAGGGTTAGGATTAGGTTTAGGGTGAGTTCTAGGTTGAGGGTTAGGGTTAGGTTTAGGGTTAGCGTGAGGGTTAGAGTGAGGGTTAGGTGTAGGTTTAGGGTGAGTGTAAGGGTTAGCTTGTGGGTTAGGGTGAGCGTGAGGATTATGGTGATTGTGAGTGTTATGGAGATTGTTAGTGTGAGGGTTAGGGTCAGGGTTAGGGTAATGGATAGGGTGAGGCTGACGGTTAGGGTTAGGGTTAGGGTGAGCGTTAGTGTGAGTGTGAGGGTTAGTGTTAGGATTAAGGTTAGGGTTAGGTTAAGGCTGAGGGTGAGTGTTTGGGTGAGGGTGAGGGTTATGGGTAGGATTAGGGTTAGGGTGAGGGCTTTCATGTGGGCGAGGGTTAGGGTGAGGATGAGGGTGAGGATTTCGGTAGGTAAGCGTTAGGGTTAGGGATAGGGTGAGGATTAGGGTCATGTTGAGGGTTAGGGTGAGGGTGAGGGTTAGGGTGAGGCTTAGCAATAGGGTTAGGGTGAGGGTTAAGTTTGGGGTGATGTTTAGGGTGAGGGTTCGGGTTGGGTGAGGGTGAGGGTTCGGGTGAGGGTGAAAGTCAGGGTGTGGGTGAGGGTTAGGTTTAGGGTGAGGGTTAGGGTGACAGTGAGTGTTAGGTTGAGGGTGGGGGTTAGGTTTAGGGTTAGGGTGAGGGTTAGTGTTAGGGTGAGTGTTAGGGTGACCGTTAGGGTTAGGGTTATGTTGTGGGTTAGGGTTAGTGTGAGGGTTAGGGTTAGAGCTAGGATTAGGGTTAGTGTGAGGTAAGGGTTAGGGTGATGGTTAGGGTGAGGGTGAGGGTTAGGGTTAGCGTTAGGTTTAGGGTGAGGGTGAGGGTTACAGTTAGGGTTAGGTTTAGGGTGAGCGTGTGGGTTAGCATTAGGTTTAGGGTGAGGCTTAGGGTTAAGCTAAGGGTTAGGGTTAGGTTTAGGGTTAATGTGAGGGTGAGGCTGAGTTTTAGGATTAGGGTTAGGGTAAGGGTGAGGGTGATGGTGAGGCTTAGGTTTAGTATAAGGGTTAGTTTTACGGTTAGGCTTAGAGTGAGGGTAAGGGTAAGGGTGAGTTTTAGGGTGAGGTTCAGAGTGAGGGTTAGGGTTAGTGTGAGGTTTAGGTTTAGTGTGAAGTTTAGGGTGCAGTTGAGGTTTAGGGTGAGGGTTCAGGTTCGGGTGAAGGTGAAGGTGAGGGTGTGGGTGAGGGTTAGGGTTAGGGTGTCCATTACAGTGATAGTGAGTGTTAGTGTAAGTGTTAGGTTTAGGGTTAGGTTTAGCGTTCCGGTGAGGGTTAGGGTTAGGGTTAGCCTTAGGTTGTGGGTTAGGGTAAGGGTTAGAGTGAGGGTTACGTTTAGGGTTAGTGTGAGGGTTACGTTTAGGGTTAGGGTGAGTATTAGAGTGAGGGTTAGGGTTAGGGTTAGGGTGAGAGTAAGGGTTAGGGTGAGGGTGAGGGTGAGAGTGAGGGTTAGGTTTAGCGTTCGCGTGAGGGCTAGGGTTGGGTGAGGGTTAGGGTTAGGGTGAGGGTTAGGGTTAGGGTTAGGGTAAGTGTGAGGATTAGGGTTAGGTTTAGCATTAGAGTTAGTGTGAGGTTAAGGGTGAGGGTGAGGGTAAGGGATAGGGTAAGGTTTAGGGTGAGAATGAGGGTTAGGGTTAAGGTAATGGATAGGCTTACGGTTAGGGTGAGGCTGAGGGTTACGTTTAGGGTGAGCGATAGGGTGAAAGTGAGTTTTAGGGTGAGGGTGGGGGTTAGGTTTAGGGTTATGGTGAGGGTTAGGGTTAGGGAGAGTGTTAGGGTGAGGGGTAGGTTTAGGGTTATGGTAAGGTTTAGGGTTAATTTGAGTGTTAGTGTTAGGTTTAGGGTTAGGGTTAGTGTGAGGATAAGGGTTAGGGTGATGTTTAGGGTGAGGGTGAGGGTTAGGGTTAGCTTTAGGGTTAGGGTGAGGGTGAGTGTTACGGTTAGGGTTAGGGTTAGGGTGAGCATGACGGTTAGGATTAGGGTTAGGGTGAGGGTTAGGGTGAGGCTAAGGGTTAGGGTTAGGGGGAGATGGAGGAAGAGGCTAAGGTTTAGGATTAGGGTTAGGTTTAGGTTAGGCTTAGGGTGAAGGTGAGGGTAAGGGTGAGTTTTAGGGTGATTGTGAAGTTTAGGGTTAGGGTTAGGGTGAGTTTTAGGGTTAGTGTTATGTTTAGGGTGAGGTTGAGGTTTAGGTTGAGGGTGAGTGTTCGTGTGAGGGTGAGGGTTAGGGTGTGGGTGAGGGTAAGGTTTAGGGTGAGGGTTAGGGTGACAGTGAGGGTTAGGGTGAGTGTGAGGGTTAGCGTTAGGGTTAGGGTGCATGTTAGGTTGAGGGTTAGGTTTAGGGTGAGGGGTAGGTTGAGGGGGAGGTTTAGGGTTATGGTGAGGGTTATGGTTAGTGTGGAGGTTAGGGTTAGAATTAGGTTTAGGTTGAGGTTGAGGGTAAGGGTGAGGTTTAGGGTGAGGGTGAGGGTTAGGGTTAGGTTTAGGGTGAGGGTTATGGTGAGGGTGAGGGTGAGAGTTATGGTTTGTATTAGGGTTAGGTGGAGGGCTTGCACGAGGGGGAGGGTTAGGGTGAGTGTGAGTGTTTAGGTAGGTAAGGGTTAGGTAGTTAGGTTAGCCTTAGGCGTAGGGTGAGGATTAGGGTGAAGGTGAGGGTTAGGGTGAGGGTGAGGATTAGTGTGAGGTTTGGGATTAGGGTTAGGGTGAGGGTTAGGTTTAGGGTCATGTTTAGGGTGAGGGTGAGGGTTTGGTGTGGGTGAGGGTTCGGGTGAGGGTTTGGGTTAGGGTGTGGGTGAGGGTTAGTTTTAGGTTGAGGGTTAGGGTGACAGTGAGGATTAGTGTGAGGTTGAGGGTTAGGGTTAGGGTTAGGGTGAGGGTTAGGATTACGGTGCGGGATAGGTTGAGGGGTAGGGTTAGGGTTATGGTGAGTGATAGAGTTATTGTGAGGGTTAGTGTTAGAGTTAGGGTTAGGGTTAATGTGAGGGTAATGGTTATGGTGAGGTTGAGGCTGAGGGTTCAGATTAGGTTTAGGGTTAGTGTGAGGGTGATGGTGAGTCTTAGTTTTAGGATTAGGGTCAGATTTAGGGTAAAGCTTGGTGTGAGTTTGAGGGTAAGGGTGAGTTTTAGGGTGAGGGTGAGGGTGAGGGTTAGGGTGAGGTTTAGTGTTAGTGTGAAGTTTAGGGTGAGGTTGAGGTTTAGGGTGAGGGTTAGGGTTCGGCTGAGGGTGAAGGTAAGACTGTGTGTGAGGGTTAGGGTTAGGGTGACGCTTAGGATGACGGTGAGGGTTAGTGTAGGTGTTAGGTTTAGGGTTAGGTTTAGCGTTCCAGTGAGGGTTAGGGTTAGGGTTAGCGCTAGGGTGAGGGTTAGGGTTAGGGTTAGGGTGAGGGTTACGTTTAGGTTTAGGGTGAGAATTAGAGTGAGGGTTTTGGTTAGGCTTAGGGTGAGAGTAAGGTTTAGGGTGAAGGTGAGGGTGAGAGTGAGGGTTAGGTTTATCATTCGGCTGAGGGCTAGGGTTGGGTGAGGGTGAGGGTTGGGGTTAGGGTTACGGTTAGGGTAAGTGTGAGGATTAGGGTTAGGTTTAGCGTTAGATTTAGGGTGAGGATAAGGGTTAGGGTGAGGTTTAGTTTGAGGGTGAGGTTTAGGGTGAGCGTTAGTTTTAGGGTGAGTGTTAAGTTGAATGTTAGGGTCTGGGTTAGGGTGAGGTTGACGGTGAGGGTTTGTGTTATGGTTAGGGTGAGGTTTAGGGATAGGGTGAGGGTTTGGGTTAGGGTTAGGGTGAGGGTTAGGTTTAGGGTTAGGGTGAGGGTGAGGGTTAGGGTTAGGGTAAGGGTGAGGGTTAGGTTGAGGGTTAGGGTGATGGTGAGTGTTAGGTTTAGCATTAGGGATATGGTGAGTGTGAGTGTAAGAGGTGAGGGTGAGGGTAAGACAGCGTTAAGGTTAGTCTGAGGGTGAGGGTGAGGCTGAGGTTTAGGGTTATGGTGAGGGTTAGTGTGAGGTGCATGTTTAGGGTCAGGGTGAGGGTTAGGGTTAGGGTGAGGTTTAGGTTTAGGGTAAGTTTACGGTGTGTGTTAGGTTTAGGGTTAGGGTTAGGATGAGGGTGAGGGTTAGGGTTAGTTAAGGGTTAGGTTTAGTGTGAGGGTTATGGTTGGGGTTAGCTTTAGGGTGAGGGTGAGGGTAAGTTTTTGGGTGAGTGTTAGGGTGAGAGTGAGGGTTAGGGTTTGGGTTAGGGTTAGGCTTATGGTTAGGGTGAGGCTGAGGGTTAGGTTTAGATTGAGGGATAGGGTGACAGTGAGTGTTAGGGTGAGGGTGGGGGTTAGGTTTAGGGTTAGGGTGAGAGTTAGGGTTAGGATGAGTGTTAGGGTGAGTGGAAGGGTTAGGGTTATGTTGAGGGTTAGGGTTAGTGTGAGGGTTAGGGTTAGAATTAGGCTTAGGTTGAGGTTGAGATTAAGGGTCAGGTTAGAGTGAGGGTGAGGGTTAGGGTTAGGGTTAGGTTTAGAGTGAGGGGTGAGGGTGAGAATGAGGATTACAGTTAGTATTACGGTTAGGAGGAGAGCTTGCGTGAGGGCGAGGGTTAGGGTGTGGGTGAGGGTGAGGATGAGGGTTTAGGAAGGTAAGGGTTGGGTAGTTTGGTTAGGTTTAGGGATAGGGTGAGGATTAGGATGAAGGTGAGGGTTAGGGTGAGGGTGAGGGTTAGGATTAGGGTTCGTGTGAGGGTAAAGGTTACGGTGATGATTAGGGTGAAGATGAGGGTTGGGTGAGGGTGAGGGTGAGGGTGAGGGTTCGGGTTAGGGTGTGGGTGAGGGTTAGGTTTAGGGTGAGGGTTAGGGTGACAGTGAGGATTAGTGTGAGGTTGAGGGTTTGGGTTAGTGTTAGGTTGAGGTTTAGGGTTAGGGTGAGTGTTAGGGTGAGGTGTAGGGTTAGGTTTATGGTGAGGGTTAGGGTTCTTGTGAGGGTTAGTGTTAGAGTTGGGGTTAGGGTTAGTGTGAGAGAAATGTTTAAGGTGAGGGTTAGGATGAGGGTGAGGGTTAGGGTTAGTGTTAGATTTAGGGTGAGGGTGAGGGTTACATTTAGGTTTAGGGTTAGGGTGAGTGTGAGGGTTAGGATTAGGGTTAGGGTGAGTGTTAAGTTTAGGCTAAGGGTTAGGGTTAGGGTTAAGGTGAGGGTGAGGCTGACGATTAGGATTAGGTTTAAGGTTAGGGTGAGGGTGATGGTGAGGCTTAGGTTTAGGATTAGGGTTAGGTTTAGGGTTAAGCTTAGGGTGAGGGTGAGGGTAAGGGTGAGTTTTAGGGTGAGGGTGAGGGTTAGGCTGAGGTTTAGTGTTAGTGTGAAATTTAGGGTGAGGTTGACGTTTAGGGTGAGGGTGAGGGTTCAGTTGAGGGTGAAGGTAAGGGTGTGTGTGAGGGTTAGAGTTAGGGTGACAGTTAGGATGACTGTGAATGTTAGTGTAAGTGTTAGGTTTAGCGTTACTTTTTGCATTCCCGTGAGGGTTAGGGTTAGGTTTAGCGTTAGGGTGAGGTTTAGGTTTAGGGTTAGGGTGAGGGTTACGTTTAGGGTTAGGGTGAGAATTAGAGTGAGGGTTAGGGTTAGGGTTAGGGTGAGAGTAAGGGTTAGGGTGAGGGTGAGGGTGAGAGTGAGGGTTAGGGTTAGCTTTCGGGTGAGGGCTAGGTTGGGTGAGGGTGAGGGTTAGGTTGAGGGTTAGGGTTAGTGTGAGGATTAGGTTGAAGTTGAGAGTTAGGGTGAGTGTGAGGGTTAGGATGAGGGTTAGGCATAGTGTTAGGGTGAGGGTTAAGGTTAGGGTGATGTTTACGGTGAGGGTTCGGGTTGGATGAGGGTGAGGGTTCGCGTGAGGGTTCGAGTTAAGGTGTGGGTGAGTGTTAGGTTTAGGGTGAGGGTTGGGTGCCAGTGAGGATTAGTGTGAGGTTGAGGGTTAGGGTGAGGTTTAGGGTTAGGGTGAGGGTTGGGTGAGGGGTAGGGTTAGGGTTATGGTGAGGGGTAGGGTTATTTTGAGGGTTAGGTTTAGAGTTAGGGTTAGGGTTAGTGTGAGGATAATGGTTATGGTGAGGGTGAGGCTTAAGGTTAGCATTAGGTTTAGGGTGAGGGTAAGGGTTACGGTTAGGGTTAGGGTTAGTGTGAGTGTGAGGGTTAGCATTAGGGATAGGATGAGAGTTAGGTTTAGGCTAAGGTTTAGAGTTCGGGTTAGGGTTAAGGTGATGGTGAGTCTGATGGTTAGAATTAGGTTTAGGGTTAGGGTGAGGATGATGTTGAGGCTTAGGTTTAGGATTAGGGTTAGGTTTAGGGTTACGCTTAGGGTGAGTCTGAGGGTAAGGGTGAGTTTTAGGGTGAGGGTGAGGTTTAGTGTTAGTGTGAAGTTTAGGTTGAGGTTGAGGTTTAGGGTGAGGGTGATTGTTCAAGTGAGACTGAAGATAAGAATGTGTATGAGGGTTAGGGTTAGGGTGAAGTTGAGGATGACGGTGAGGGTTAGTGTAAGTGTTAGTTTTAAGGTTAGGTTTAGCGGTCCAGTGTGGGTTAGGGTTAGGGTTAGTGTTATGGTGAGGGTTATGGTTAGGGTTAGGGTGAGGGTTAAGTTTAGGGTTAGGGTGAGAGTTAGAGTGATGTTTAGAGTTAGGGTTAGGGTGAGAGTAAGGATTAGGGTGAGGATGAGGGTGAGAGTGAGGGTTAGGTTTATCATTCGGCTGAGGGCTAGGGTTGGGTGAATGTGAGAGTTAGGGTGAGGGTTAGGGTTAGAGTTAGGGTTAGGGTAAGTGTGAGGATTAGGGTTAGGTTTAGCGTTAGATTTAGGGTGAGGGTAAGGTTTAGGTTGAGGTTTAAGTTGAGGGTTAGGTTTAGGGTTAGCGTTAGTGTTAGGGTGAGGTTGACGGTGAGGGTTAGGGTTTGGGTTAGCGGGAGGTTGACGGTGAGGGTTAATGTTAGTGTTAGGGTGAGGTTTAGGGATAGTGTGAGGGTTAGGGTTAGGGTTAGGTTGAGGGTTAGGTTTAGGGTTAGGTTGAGGGTGAGGGTTAGGGTTAAGGTGAGGGTGAGGGTTAGGTAGAGGGTTAGGGTGAGGGTTAGTTTGAGGTGTATGTTAAGGGTCAGGGTGAGGGTTATGTTTAGGGTGAGGTTTAGGGTTAGGGTTAGGGTTAGGATGTGTGTTAGGTTTAGGTTTAGGTTTAGGATGAAGTTGAGGTTTAGGGTTAGGTGAGGGTTAGGTTTAGTGTGAGGGTTAGGGTTAGGGTTAGGCTTACGGTTAGGATGAGGCTGAGGGTTAGGTTTAGGGTGAGGGATAGGGTGACAGTGAGTGTTATGGTGAGTGTGGGGGTTAGGTTTAGGTTTAGGATGAGAGGGTTAGGGTGAATGTTAGGGTGAGTGGTAGGATTAGGGTTATGTTGAGGGTTAGGGTTAGTGTGAGGGTTAGGGTTAGAATTAGGCTTAGGTTGAGGTTGAGGTTAAGGGTCAGGTTAGGGTGAGGGTGAGGGTTAGGGTTAGGTTTAGAGTGAGGGGTGAGGGTGAGGGTGAGGGTTACGGTTAGTATTACGGTTAGGAGGAGGGCTTGCATGAGGGCGAGGGTTAGGGTGTGAGTGAGGGTTAGGGTGAGGGTTTAGGTAGGTAAGGGTTAGGTAGTTTGGTTAGGGTTAGGGATAGGGTGAGGATTAGGGTGAAGGTGAGGGTTAGGGCGAGGGTGAGGGTTAGGGTGAGGGTTAGGATTAGGGTTAGTTTGAGTGTTAAGGTTAGGGTGATATTTAGGGTGAGGGTGAGGGATGGGTGAGGGTGAGGGTTCGGGTGAGGGTGAGGGTTAGGGTGTGGGTGAGGGTCAGGGTGAGGGTACTTGTTAGAGTGAGTTGTAGGGTTAATGTTATGGTGAGGGTGAGGGTTATTGTGAGGGTTAGGGTTAGATTTAGGGTTAGGGTTAGTGTGAGGATAATGGTTAGGGTGAGAGTTAGGATGAGGGTGAGGGTTAGGTTTAGTGTTAGGTTTAGGGTGAGGGTGAGGGTTACAGTTAGGGTTAGGGTTAGGGTGAGTGTGAGGGTTAGGATTAGTGTTAGGTTGAGGGTTAGGGTTAGGCTAAGGGTTAGGGTTAGTGTTAAAGTGAGGGTGAGGCTTAGGTTTAGGATTAGGGTTAGGTTTAGGGTTAAGCTTAGGGTGAGGGTGAGGTAAGGGTGTGTTTTAGGGTGAGGGTGGGGGTTAGGCTGAGGTTTAGTGTTAGTGTGAAGTTTAGGGTGAGTTTTAGGTTTAGGGTGAGGGTGAGGGTTCAGTTGAGGGTGAAGGTAAGGGTGTGTGTGAGGGTTAGTGTTAGAGTGACGGTGGGGGTGAGGGTGAGGGTTAGTGTAAGTGTTAGGTTTAGCGTTACTTTTAGTGTTCCCGTGAGGGTTGAGGTTAGGGTTAGCATTAGGGTGAGGTTTAGGATTAGGGTTAGGGTGAGGGTTACGTTTAGGGTTAGGGTGAGTATTAGAGTGAGGTTTAGGTTTAGGGTGAGAGTAAGGGTTAGGGTGAGGGTGAGGGTGAGAGTGAGGGTTAGGTTTAGCGTTCAGGTGAGGGCTAGGGTTGCGTGAGGTTGAGGGTTAGGGTGAGGGTTAGTGTTAGGGTTAGGGTAAGTGTGAGGATTAAGGTTAGGTTTAGCTTTAGAGTTAGGGTGAGGGTAAGGGTTAGAGTGAGGTTTAGGTTGAGGGTGAGGTTTAGGGTTAGCGTTAGTGTTAGGGTGAGTGTTAAGGGGAAGGTTAGGGTTTGGGTTAGGGTGAGGTTGACCCAGAGGGTTAGCGTCAGGGTTAGGGTGAGGGTTAGGATGAGGGTTAGGGATAGAGTTAGTTAGGGTGAGGTTGAGTGTTAGGTTTAGCATTAGGGTTATGGTGAGTGTGAAGGTTAGGGTTAGGGTTAGGCTGAGTGTCAGGTTTCGGGTGAGGGTTAGTGTTAGAGTTAGGGTTAGGGTGCGGGTGAGGGTAAGATTTAGGGTTAAGGTTAGGCTGAGGGTGAGGGTGAGGCTGAGGGTTAGGGTTAGGGTGAGGGTTAGGGTGAGCGTTAGTGTGAGGTGTATGTTTAGGGTTAGGGTGAGGGTTAGGGTTAGTGTGAAGGTTAGGGTTAGGGTTAGGGTTAGTGTGAGAATAAGGTTTAGAGTGAGGGTTAGGATGAGGGTCAGGGTTAGGGTTAACGTTAGGTTTAGGGTGAGGGTTAGGTTGAGGGTGAGGGTTAGGGTTAGTGTTAGGGTGAGGGTTAGGGTGAGGGTGAGTGTTAGGGTTAGGGTTAAGGTGAGACTTAGGATTAGGTTGAGGGTTAGGGTTAAGGTTAGGGTTACCATAAGGGTGACAGTGATGGTTAGGGTTAGGTTTAGGTTTAGGGTGAGGGTGAGGGTGAGGGTGAGGGTTAGGATTAGGGTTAGGTTTAGGGTTAGGATTAGGGTGAGGGTGAGGGTAAGAGTTAGCATTAAGGTTAGGCTGAGGGCGAGGGTGAGGCTGAGGGTCAGGGTTAGGGTGAGGTTTAGGGTGTGGGGTAATGTGAGGTGTATGTTTAAGGTTAGGGTGAGTGTTAGGTTAGTGTGAGGGTTATGGTTAGGGTTACGGTTAGGGTGAGGGTGAGGTTTAGGGTTAGTGTTAGGGTGAGGGTTAGGGAGAATTTGAGGGTTAGGGTTAGGTTTAGGGTGAGGATTAGGTTTAGGGTGATTGTTAGTGATAGGGTTAGTGTTAGGGTGAGGGTTAGGGTTAGGGTTAGGGTGAGGGTGAGTGTTACTGTCATGTTGAGGGTTATGGTTAGGGTGATGGCTAGTGTGAGGGTGAGGGTTAAGATTAGGTTTAGCTTTAGGATAAGGGTTAGATTTAGGGTTAGGGTGAGTCATAGAGTGGGGGGTAGTTTTACCATTAGGGTGAGGGTAAGAGTTAGGGTGAGAGTTAGGGTGAGAGTGAGGGTTAGGTTTAGCATGAGTGTTATTGTGAGTGTTAGGGTGAGGGTTAGTGTTAGGGTTACGATTAGGGTGAGGGTGAGGGTTAGGGTTAGGGTTATGTTGTGGGTTAGGGTTAGTTTGAGGGTTAGGGTTAGAGTTATGGTTAGGGTTAGTGTGAGGTTAAGGGTTAGGTTGATATTTAGGGTGAGGGGGAGGTTTAGGGTTATCCTTAGGTTTAGGGTTAGGGTGACGGTTAGGGTTAGGGTGAGAGTTTGGTTAGGATTAATGTTAGGGTGAGGGTTAGGTTTAGGCTAAGGTTTAGGCTAAGGGTTAGTGGGAGGGGGAGGGAGAGGCTAAGGTTTAGGATTAGGGTTAGGTTTAGGTTTAGGCTTAGGGTGAAGGTGAGTTTAAGTCTGAGTTTTAAGGTGAGTGTGAGTGTTAGGGTTAGCGTTAGGGTGAGGTTTAGGGTTAGGGTTAGGGTTAGGGTGTGTGTTAGGTTTTGTAGTGACTGTCTACTCGACCAGCGAGGAAAAACGACCACCACTCCAGGAGTCTTCTCAGATCACGCTTTATTGGAGAGCCTTTTAGTTGTAGGAGAGCTTGGGCGCGAGAGAGCGTGCACCCGAAATACAGCCGCTTATATAGGGAATTGGAACACGGGTCTTTCTATTGTTGGTCGCCTGCCTTTCACCGTCACCAGGTGTCATGGGATTGGCTGGGAACTCTACCTGGCTCGTGCACGCGCACAGCCCAGGCCTCCCACCAAGCACCGTCTGGGGTGGAAACCTCAAAGCTGCAAGGGAGTGGGCGGAGTCTCGCCTCGGCTCCCTACAGTTCCCCCTTCTTTGTTTTATGGCAACAGGTAAGAGTAGAGGTTGGGCCTCTGTCTAAAACATTAATGAGAGGACCTTGCACTGGCCTTCGCCTGAGGGGCGCCTTCCCCAGTGATGACCAGGCCCGTCCGATGCCTTTTTTGCAGAGGTGGGATCTTGGGCATCAACCCACTTGCAACCCAGCATGCTCTTCTTGAGGAGATGGGAATCATCTCCTCAAGTGCAGTGCACTTGCCTTGCACCCTGTCCCAAATTGCAAATTGCATACCTGTCCCGGTGCAATGGGATCCCCTGATCCCTCGGGGTGCTAAGGCTATGCAGAATGGTAAGGCTTAACTGCCTCTTAGGGCCAACAGCCAAATCTGGGGTGAGGATCCACTCTCCAAAGCGGCTAATGCTTGCGAGATAACAACCTTGTCCCTTCTGGTTTGGGCTCGAAGGCGACAGACCAACCATAGGCAGACCACGCATCCTCCCAAGCAGCAGGCTAAAAACATTCCGACTCCCACCCGCTCTTTGGAAAAGGACACCGCAGAGGCAATCCAGTCAGTAAATTGTGACAGCCCACAGCATCATCGGTTTAGCTATCACAGGGATTGCTATTAGCACTGTTGCTAACAGCAGGAAGATCAGCTGCATCTTCAAGAGCGGGTTCTGCTGCAGTCTCCACCGGCCTGGTCAGTCTCGTTGGCACCCAGTGAGGTACTTCTTGACTCTGTGGAAAAACACAAACAGCTCCCCTGGATCTCGTTATTACCGGATCCGGTCCATACCATTTATTATTAATAACATCCTTCCACATGACCATGTCTTTAGTATCCATGGAGTCTCTTGTCATATGCCGATCTGCGGCAGACTGATCGTTGTCATTTAGAATTAAAAAATTAAGGGTAAAGAGCGCAAGAGAAAGTCTTTCCCTGGGGGATGCGGACTCAGCAACTCCCCCTTTTTGTTTTTGAAGCATTTCTTTTATGCTTCTATTAGCTCTTTCCACTATACCTTGTCCTTGAGGATTGTAGGGCAATCCGTTGGTGTGGGCAACCTGCATTTGTGCGCAAAAGGCGCGAAAACCATGGGAAGTATAAGCAGGGCCATTATCCGTCTTAAGTCTAAGGGGCTTTCCCCAAGCTGCCCAAGCTTCTAAGCAGTGTATTCTGACGTGAGACACCTTTTCTCCTGCCAGAGGTGTGGCATGAATGACACCAGAAAAGGTGTCCACAGACACATGTAAATATTTCAACTTACCAAATTCCGTCAGATGAGTAACATCCATTTGCCATAGGGCATTTGGTCTCAACCCCCTGGGGTTTACCCCCACATGGGGAGGATGAAGAAAGGTAACACAAGATTTACAGGCTTTAACAATATCTCTTGCCACATGCCTGGACAAATTATATCTTTTCCTAAGGGTATTAGCAGGTACATGATACAATCTATGAAAGTCTTTTGCCAATTCTACAGGATCAGCAGCAACCAGAGCCATAGCCCGAGTTGCCTGGTCCACCAAATCATTACACCTTGCCATCGGGCCCGGCAACATAGAGTGGGCACGAATATGTCCAATATAAAAAGGATGTTTTCTGTTTAAGATAAGGGATTGAATCTGTAACAAAACATTAGAAATTGTACTGGCCTGCTTAACTGAAGCAGCAACTTCAAGAGAAGCAACGGCATTTACAACATATAATGAATCAGAAAATAAATTAAAAGGTTGATCAAATCTTTTAAAAACTTCAAGCACAATTAAACATTCAACAGCCTGTGGGACATTCGGCCGAAAATTAAAGACTACCGGCTGTTTGTGTCCTTGAACAAAAAAGGCACCTTGTCCAGATTTTGATCCATCCGTAAAGATGGTTAGAGCATCAGCCAAGGGCTCCTTTGAAGTGACAACAGGAAAATACACTAAATTTTTGTTAACTATGGCAAGCAGAGGATGCTTAGGATAATGATTATCAATTACATTTGGAAATGAGCAAACAAGAATTGCCCACATATCCATTGTGGCTGCTAAAATTTCAACTTGCTCACGGGTGTATGGAATAATTAATTTATCTGGAATTTTTGCAAAATGCATTAAACAATACTTTATACCCAAAATTGCCTCTTTTTTTATTTTTTTATTTTTATTTTTTTTTTATTTTTATTTTTTTATTTTTATTTTTATTTTTTTATTTTTTCTCAGATCAAAATTGCCTTTTTAGCCACTAATTCAGGAAAATATTGAACAGTTTTTGCTCCCACAGAATCATAGCATTAATAGTTAGCCTTTGAAGCAAGGCAGTGGTATAATTGGCCGTCACTCCATAAGTCCTGACTGCCTCAACTAAATCTTTTAACTGGGAGTAGGAAAACGGCTCAAAATTTCTTTCAGCAGTAATGGGATTCTCACAGACTGGGAAAGCGGCTGCTAATCGCGACCAGGTTTTTTCTTTTATAAAGTGACTCTTCCCTGCCGGCGGGCACGGCGGGGGGGCCGACGGGTGAGGGGCAGCTCCATTTCCTCTCCCTGGCTGCTGCGGTACTCCCACCCCTAGGGGGCGCCACCCTCCACATCTGTCTGCCACGTGCTCCGCCGCAGCCTCTTCTAAGTCTTCACTATCAGCTGGATCGAGCTGTTCTCCCTCCTCCTCTAACATTTCTTCCTCTGAGTCACTCACAAGATTACTATATTCTTGGTCCCGCCCTTCCACATGTAGGGCTGAGAACCGGTTTGCTTTTAAAGAAGGGCGCGGGGGTCTCCTCGAGAGCCCCTCCCTAAAACCCTTCTCCTTTTGTGAGGGCTGCAGCCCCTCTTGCTTTAATTCTTTAGGATCCTTTTCTCTTTTTTCCCTTTTTCTTTTAGGCCTATTTTCCTCCCCCTTACTGTATGCTGACTCTGATAGACTATCCTGATGCTGCGTTAGTACTTTGCGTCCTTCCTGGATTAAATCAAACCCTCCCTCCTCGAGGCAAGTGCGCACCATCAAAAAGACAAGCCACAAGGGAAGAAGCAATGCAAGCAACCAATAAATATCTAAATCTACAGTGAACAACATACCGGGGGATATTTACCGACGTCCCCTCTCCGCGTGTTGAGTTCTGGCTCCAATTCGGCCTCTCGCGCGGGTCCCGTCCCAGGTTCGTTCCCGGGTTTCGGCACCAGTTGTAGTGACCGTCTACTCGACCAGCGAGGAAAAACGACCACCACTCCAGGAGTCTTCTCAGATCACGCTTTATTGGAGAGCCTTTTAGTTGTAGGAGAGCTTGGGCGCGAGAGAGCGTGCACCCGAAACACAGCCGCTTATATAGGGAATTCGAACACGGGTCTTTTCTATTGTTGGTCGCCTGCCTTTTACCGTCACCAGGTGTCATGGGATTGGCTGGGGACACTTCCGGGCTCGCGCACGCGCACAGCCCAGGCGTCCCGCCAAGCACCGTCTGGAGTGGTAATCCTCAAAACTGCAAGGGAGTGGGCGGAGTCTCGCCTCGGCTCCCTACAAGGTTTCGGGTTAGGGTTACGATGAGGGTGATGGTTAGGGTGAGGGTGAGGGGTAGGTTTAGGGTTAGGGTGAATTTTAGGTTTAGTGTGAGCGTTATGGTTAGGGTTAGCGTGAGGGTGAGGGTGAGGGTAAGGTTTAGGGTGAGGGTTAGTGTGAGAATGAGGGTTAGGGTTAGGGTTAGGGTAAGGCTTACGGTTAGGGTGAGGCTGAGGGTTAGGTTTAGGGTGAGGATTAGGGTGACAGTGAGTGTTAGGGTGAGGGTGGCGGTTAGGTTTAGGGTTAGGGTGAGGGTTTGTTTTAGGGTTAGTGTTAGGGTGAATGGTAGGGTTAGGGTTAGTGTGAGGGTTAGGGTTAGAATTAAGGTAAGGTTAGTGTGAGGATAAGGGTTAGGGTGAGGGTGAGGGTTAGGGTTAGCGTTAGGTTTAGGGTGAGGGTGAGGGTTACAGTTAGGGTTATGGTTATGGTGAGCATGAGGGTTAGAATTAAGGTTAGGGTGTGGGTTAGGGTTATGCTAAGGGTTAGGGTTGGGGGAGTGGGAGGAAGAGGTTAAGGTTAAGGATTAGGGTTAGGTTTAGTGTTAGGCTTAGGGTGAAGGTGAGAGTAAGGGTGAGTTTTAGGGTGAGTGTGAGGGTTAGGGTTAGGGTTAGGGTGAGGCTTAGGGTTAGTGTGATGTTTAGGGTGAGTTTGAGGTTTAGGTTGAGGGTAAGTGTTCATGTGCGGGTGAGGGTTAGGGTTTGGCTAAGTGTAAGGTTACAGTTAGTGTTAGGGTTAGGGTGAGTGTGAGGGTTAGTATTAGCATTAGGGTGAGGGTTAGGGTTAGGCTAAGGGTTAGGGTTAGGTTTAGGTTTAAGTTGAGGGTGAAGCTGAGGGTTAGGATTAGGGTTAGGGTGAGAGCTAGGGTGAGGGTGAGGTTGAGGGTTAGTGTTAGGGTTAGGGTGATTGTTAGGGTGAGTTGTAGTGTTAGGGTTAGGGTTAGGGTGAGGGTTAGTGTTAGGATTAGGGGTAGTGTTAGGGCCAGGGTGAGGGTGAGGTTTAGGGTTAGGGTGACAGTTAAGTTGAGGGGTAGATTTAGGTTAGGGTGAGGGTTAGGTTTAGAGTGAGGTTTAGGGTTAGTGTTAGGGTGAGGGTTATGGTTAGTGTGATGGTGAGGGTTAGGGTGCGGGTGAGGTTTAGGGTTAGGGTGAGTGTTAGGGTGAGGGTGAGGGTTCGCGTGAGGTTGAGGGTTAAGGTGTGGGTGAGGGTTAGGTTTAGGGTGAGTGTTAGGGTGACGATGAGGGTTATGATGAGAGTGAAGTTTAGGTTTAGGTTTAGGGTGAGGGTTACGTTTAGGGTTGGCATTAGGGTGTGGGTTAGGATGAGGGGTAGTGTTAGGGTTAGGGTGAGGTTTAAGTTTAGTGTTAGGGTTAGGCTTAGGGTGAGGATAAGGTTTAGGGTGAGAGTGAGGGTTAGCGTTAGCCTTAGGGTTTGTGTGAGGGTTAGGGTGAGGTTTAGGGTGAGGGTTAGCCTTAGAGTTAAAGTTAGGTTTAGGATGAGGGTGACGGTTAAGGTTAGGGTTAGGGTTAGGGTGAGGTTTAAGTTTAGGGTGAGTTTTAGGGTTAGTTTGAGTGTTAGGGTTAGGTTTAGGGTGAGGTTTAGCTTGAGGCTAAGTCTTAGGGTGAGGGTTAGGGTGAGGCTAAGGGTTAGGGTTAGGTTTAGGGTGAGGGTGAGTGTTAGGAATGGGGTTAGGGTGAGGATGAGGGTTAGGGTTAGTATTAGTGTTAGGGTTATGGTTAGACTGAGGGTGAAGGTGAGGGTGAGGGTTAGGGTTAGGGTGAGGGTTAGGGTTAGGTTTAGTGCGAGGGTGAGTGTGAGGGTTAGCGTTAGGATTAGCGTTAGGTTTATGGTTAGGCTGCGGGTGAGGGAGAGGGTGAGGGTTGGGCTTAGGTTTAGGGTTAGGGTGAGGGTTCTGGTGAGGCTAAGGTTTAGGTTGAAGTTTAGGGTGAGGGTGAGGTTTAGGGTTAGGGTTAGGGTTAGCGTGAAGGTTATGGTGAGAGTTAGTGTTAGGGTGAGGGTTAGGGTGAGGTTGTGGGTTAGGGTTAGGGTGAGGGTGAGTGTTAGGATTAGTGTTAGGGTGAAGGCTAGGGTGAGGGTGAGAGTTAGGGTTAGGGTTAGGGTCAGAGTTAGGGTGAGGCGTAGTGTTAGGTTTAGGATGAGGGTTAGGTTAATGTGAGCATTAGGGTTATGGTTACGGTGGGTTAGGGTGAGGGTAAGGGTTAGGGTGAGTATTAGGGTGACAGTGAGGATTAGTGTGAGGTTGAGGGTTAGGGTTTGGGTTAGGGTGAGGGTTACGGTGAGGGTGAGGGTTAGGGTGAGGGGTAGGTTTAGGGTTATGGTGAGGGTTAGAGTTATTGTGAGGGTTAGGTTTAGAGTTATGGTCAGGGTTAGTGTGAGGATAATGGTTAGGGTGAGGGTTAGGATGAGGGTGAGGGTTAGAGTTAGCGTTAGGTTTAGGGTGAGGGTGAGGGTTACGGTTAGGGTTAGGGTTAGGGTGAGTGTGAGGGTTAGGATTAGGGATAGGGTGAGGGTTAGTTTTAGACTAAGGTTTAGAGTTAGGGATAGGTTTAAGGTTAGGGTGAGGCTGAGGGTTAGGATTAGGGTTAGGGTTAGGGTGAGCGTGATGGTGAGGCTTAGGCTTAGGATTAGGGTTAGGTTTAGGGTTAGGCTTAGGGTGAGGGTGAGGGTAAGGGTGAGTTTTAGTGTGAGGGTGAGGGTGAGGGTTAGGGTGAGGTTTAGTGTTAGTGTGAAGTTGAGGAAGAGGTTGAGGTTTAGGGTGAGGGTGAGGGTTCGGGTGAGGGTGAAGGTAAGTGTGTGTGTGAGGGTTAGGGTTAGTGTGACGGTTAGGGTGAGGGTGAGGGTTAGTGTAAGTGTTAGTTTTAGCATTCCAGTGAGCGTTAGGGTTAGGGTTAGCGTTAGGTTGAGGGTTAGGGTTAGAGTTAGGGTGAGGGTTACGTTTAGGTTTAGGGTGAGAGTTAGAGTGAGGGTTAGGGTTAGGGTTAGGGTGAAAGTAAGGTTTAGGGTGAGGGTGAGGGTGAGAGTGAGGGTTAGAGTTAGCGTTCAGGTGAGGGCTAGGGTTGGGTGAGTGTCGCGACCGCCTCGACCCGCAAGGATGACGCGACAACAGGTTCTTCTTTCAGGCGGTTTATTCAGGACCTTGTTTACAGCTTCTTTTCTCCTACTTCTCTTCTGCCTGCTTCTTCCTGCTTCTTCCTGCTTCTCCTTCCCATCCGCCCCTGCGCTCTGGTTATAAGCCTCCTGAATGGCCAATCCTGAAGCGCCACGTGGCATATACTGATAGGGCTGTAAACACGGAAGCAAACTAGGAGCCAAGTCATAGCCATATAAGGAGTTTTTTACAGAGAGCACTCGTCACCGGGAAGACGGAAGGCGGGAGCCCATGCCATCTGAGGTCGGCGCCGCCCCACACGCCCCTGCCATTTTAGCTAAAATGTTGCTTTTGCGGCCGTCTTTTGGTTGCGGCTCCCGCAGCTCTCCACTGCTCCCCCTTTTTTGTTTTATTAAGCAACAGGTAAAAGTAGAGGTTGGGCCTCTGTCTAAAACATTAATGAGAGGCCCTTGCACTGGTCTTCACCTGAGGTGTGCGCCTTCCCCAGTGATGACCAGGCCTGTCCGATGCCTTTTTTGCAGAGGTGGGATCTTGGGCATCAACCCACTTGCAACCCAACATGCTCTTCTTGGGCTCACGCCAGGGAGTGATTCCCAAGTGCAGTGCGTTTGCCTCGCACCCTGTGCTATTCCTTTAACATGGCAAGCCACGCGTAGGGGGACTGTCCGGCCTCAATGGCAGTGAAGGCCTGGACCTCCGTAGCCATACTTCTGCGCTGCGAGCTCCTAATCCGGTATATGCACCACAGGCACAACAAGATCACTAATGCCAGGATACCAATAAGGGAGCCCATTCCCGCCCACTCCTTCAAATGATCCACAGCTGTCAAACTCTCCAGTCCAATTGTCTAAAAGATAAGGGCATCGGTCTTGGGAACATGGACAGGATCCTCCATCTCGGCACTGGTCTTACAGGCTGTCGTTGTGAGGGCGATCAGAAGAATCATCACCACCCTTTGCATCTTGTGCTTCTTCTCCTTGGACCCTCCTAACGAGTCGTTCAGGTACCCAAACCGGATCCTGTTGGTCCTGTGGAAAAACACAAACAGAACCTCGTGCCCATGTTAGCACGGGATCAGGCCCGCGCCAGAGCCCTGTCAAAATATCTTTCCATTTTACCATTCCTTTTGTTAGACCTTGAGTCTTGTTATGCCTGTCCGCCGCAGACAGGCCTTGAGCATCCAAATTTAAAAAATTAATAGTGAATAAAGTAAGAGAAAGCCTTTCCTTAGGGGTACGGCCATGGCCAATTCCCCCTTTTTGTTTTTGTAAAGTCTCCGTTAGCGTGTGATGTGCACGTTCTACGATGCCTTGACCTTGAGGGTTATAGGGCAACCCATGAAGAAGTTGAACATCCATTGCTTTGCAAATGGAGAAAAATTGATTTCCTGCATATGCAGGACCATTATCAGTTTTAAGCTGTTTTGGTTTGCCCCAAGCCGCCCACGCCTCTAGGCAGTGGGTAATAACCTGATGTGCCTTTTCTCCAGTCATAGGGGAGGCATATATAATGCCAGAGCATGTGTCTACAGAAACATGCACGAATTTCTGGCGTCCAAATTCAGGTACATGGGTAACATCCATTTGCCATATTTTAAGAGGCAAAAGGCCTTGAGGATTAACACCAACACTAGGTAAGTGGTAATAAATTACACAATGAGGGCAATCTAAAACTATTTGTCGGGCATCCACACGGGAAAGTTGAAATTGTTTTTGTAAAGCTTTTGAGTTAACATGAAAGTTATTATGAAAAGTTTTTGCTCTATCCAAATTTGAACTAAAAAAAAATCCAATCTTGACGGGTATAACAATCAACAATATCATTGCCTTCGCTTAAAGGGCCAGGCAGACCAGTATGGGCACGAATATGTAAGGGATAGAAAGGGTGTTGTCGTTGCCAAAGCAATCGTTGTAAGCGACAAAACAAATATCCAACAGGAGAGGCCTGTTTAATTGGCCCTGCAGCCTCCAAGACTCTTAAAGCATTTATAACATAAACAGAGTTTGAAATTAAATTAAAAGGAAAAGGACAGGTTTGAAACACTTTTACAACAATTTGTAGTTCCACTAATTGTTGAGCACTGGCTTGAAACTGGTGGCGGACTGGGTCATGGCCTTCCACCATGTACACGCCGCATCCCGTTTTAGAGCCATCGGTAAAAATATTGCAAGCTCTAGCAAGGGGATTTAAGGAGGTAACTTTAGGAAAAACTACAGGATGTTCTTTTAGAAAATTTAACAGGGGATGTTTTGGAAAATGGTTATCTATCTGTCCTTTAAAACTACATTGTAAGACTGCCCAATCATCTACAGTAGCACATAATGTTTGTACTTGATGATTAGTATATGGAACAATAATGAAGCATGGAGCATTGCCAAAATGTTGGATGCACTGCTGAACCCCCAACAACGCCAGACTGGCTACCGCGGCAGGGTAATACTCAATGGATTTTGCCGGAGAAACTTTTGGGTAAATCCAAAGCAATGGGCCATCTTGCCATAAAAGCCCTGAAGATTGAACACATGTAGGGAGAATACACAAAGTAATTGGCTCACCTTCCTTAACTCTTTTTAACCATGCCTTTTGTAACTCATGCTCTACCTTTCGTAGTGAATCACGTGCCTCATCCGTAAACTGTCTTGGAGAATCTAATGCAGAGTCTCCTTGTAGCATGTTATATAAGGGCTTAAGTTCATAATTTGGCAGCTTTAAATAACATTGGATCCAATTAATGTCTCCCAATAATTTTTGATAATCATTCAGGGTTTTTAAATGATCCTTCCTCAATTCTACCTTTTGGGGTACAATATGAGATTTATGTATGGTAGCCCCTAAATATTCAACAACAGAGTGTTGTTGTACTTTCTCAGGGGCAATAAACAAGCTTTTAGCATTTAACAGCTTGTTAAGTTCCTCATAAGCTTTATGTAGTAATTGCTCTGATTTAGAGGCCAACAAAATATCATCCATATAATGAATGCAGCGCACCTTGGGATATTTTTGTCTAAGCGGCTTAAGAGCCTCGGTCACAAATAACTGACACATGGTTGGACTGTTTGTCATGCCCTCGGGAAGTACTACCCATTCGTACCTTTTGTCTGGTTCCTCATGATTGCAGGAAGGGAGGGTAAAAGCAAAACGTTCAGTGTCCCTAGCAAATAATGGAATAGAAAAGAAACAATCCTTTATGTCAATGACTATAACAGGCCAATTTTCAGGTAGGGAAGAAAGAAGCGGTAAGCCCCTCTGAACTGGACCCATAATTTGCATTTGTCCATTGATTGCACTCAAGTCATGTAGCAATCTCCACTTTCCGGATTTCCTTTTTATTACAAAAATAGGAGTATTCCAAGGAGAAACAGAAGGCTTAAGGTGCCCCAGTTCTACCTGTTCTTGTACTAGAGTTTGAGCAGCAGCAAGTTTTTCCAAGGGCAGTGGCCACTGAGGCACCCATACTGGATCCCCCGTCTTCCAAACTATGGGAATGCCCGCCCCAGTGGCCCCTATGAAAAACCCAGTCCCTGTTTGTCTAACTTTTGTTCGTGAGTCTATGAAACTTAAATCTTTCTACTATCCTACTATATCAATCAAGAAATTCAAAACACTTAGGATCCAATTAAAACTAATCAAAATTTGTGTTTGAGTTATAGGAAACTTACATTCAAAATCAACCTGAATCCAAGCATTTTTTCCTCAAGTTCCTGAGCAGAAACTTCTAAAATAAAGTCATTAGAAAGCTGACAGCAGAAGAGTCAATTTAAGAAAGGGAATTATAAGCTATTACTGGCCTACTGAATTTAAAGAACTTCTAGCTTTTATTTCTAATTAGGTATGAAAGAAAATAGGCCTGCAGTTTGGTTATGTTTTGTCCAAATACAATGCTAATTTAATAGATCCTTTAAATATCTAAATGCTAGTTACAAGGTATGACAATGATGAACAGTAAAATATAACTCTTTCAAATATGATTCTCAGCGGCCCCTATGAAAAACCCAGCCCATGTCTATCAAGTTTTCGGTGGGCATCAATAGGATCTTTACAGCCTTGCAAGTTTTTTCCCAGTCCTTGCCCTGGGCAGTAGCCCATTTGTAACAACATTTCCTTTGAGGTAAGGCTCCCAGACACTATGAACCAAGGAGCTACAATGTTGCATTCCTCAAGGAACCTCCGTAAAGTATCCTTTTTTAACTTTAGTCCTTTTGAGCATAGCAGCTCTTCCAGGGCCAGAAATATTGGATGTGACGTGGCGGCGCCCATCTTAGTTGTTTTTTGTTTTTTGTTTTTTGTTTTTGTTACTTTCACTTTAGGCCTCTATTTTATTTCTTCCCGTGTTTCCGCTCTCTCTTTTATCTACTGAGATGAGCAAAAAATCCCTCCTGCTTTTATCGCGGATCCCCTCTTACCTGGGAACTTACCCCCGCTCTTGTCGCGGATTCCCCCTTTTCCTGGGAATTTACCGGTGCACCACCCTGACCGCTGAAAGTTCTGAATCCTGTCGAGCCCCACGTTGGGCGCCACTTGTCGCGACTGCCTCGACCCGCAAGGATGACGCGACAACAGGTTCTTCTTTCAGGCGGTTTATTCAGGACCTTGTTTACAGCTTCTTTTCTCCTACTTCTCTCCTGCCCGCTTCTTCCTGCTTCTTCCTGCTTCTCCTTCCCATCGGCCCCCGCGCTCCAGTTATAAGCCTCCTGGATGGCCAATCCTGAAGCGCCACGTGGCATATACTGATAGGGCTGCAAACACAGAAGCAAACTAGGAGCCAAGTCATAGCTATATAAGGAGTTGTTTTTTACAGAGAGCACTCGTCACCAGGAAGACGGAAGGCAGGAGCCCGCGCCATCTTAGGTCGGAGCCACGCCACACGGCCCCGCCATTTTAGCTACAATGTTGCTTTTGTGGCAGTCTTTTGGTTGCAGCTCCGCAGCTCTCCACAGGTGAGGTTGAGGGTTAGGGTGAGGGTTAGGGTTAGTGTGAGGGTTTGGTTGAGGGTGAAGGTAAGGGTTAGGGTGAGGGTTAGGATGAGTGTGAGGGTTAGGGGTAGGGTTAGGGTGAGTGTCATGGGGAGGTTTAGGGTTAGGGTTAGGGTTAGGGTGAGGTTTAGGGTGAGGGTGAGGGTGAGGTTGAGGGTGAGGGTTAGGATTATGGTGAGGGTTAGGGTGATGGTGAGTGTTAGGTTTAGCATTAGGGTTAGGCTTAGGGTGAGGCTTAGGGTGAGGCTTAGGTTTAGAGTAAGGGCTAGGGTGAGGGTGAGGGTTAGGGTTAGGGTTAGGGATAGGGTGAGGATTAGTGTTAGGGTTAGGGTTAGGGTGAGCATTAGCCTGAGGGTTAGGGTTAGGGGTAGGGTGAGGGTAAGCATTAGGGTGAGGATAAAGGTGAGGGTGAGTTTTAGGATTAGCATTAGGGTTAAGGTGAGGGTGAGGGTTAGGATTAGGTTTAGGTTTAGGGTGAGGGCAGGGTGAAGGTGAGGGTGAGTGTTAGGGCTAGGATTAGAGTTTGGATTACTCTGATGGTGAGGGTTACGGTGAGGGTCATGGATAGTGTTAGGGTTAGGGTTAGGGTTAGGGTGAAGTTTAGGGTTATGGTTAGGGTTATGTTTAGTTTGAGGATTAGAGTTATGGTTATCTTTAGAGTTAGGGTGAGGGTAAATGTTAGGGTGAGGTTTATGGTGAGGGTTAGGGTTAGGGTTAAGCTGAGGGTGAGGGTCAGGTTGAGTGTTAGGGTTAGGGTGAGGTTTAGGGTTAGGGTGAGTGTTAGTTTTAGGGTTAGGGTTACAATGAGGGTGAGGGTTAGGGTGAGGGTGAGGGGTAGGTTTAGGGTTAGGGTGAGGTTTAGGTTTAGTGTGAGGGTTATGGTTAGGGTTAGCTTTAGGGTGAGGGTGAGGGTAAAGTTTAGGGTGAGAGTGAGGGTTAGGGTTAGGGGTATGGTTAGGCTTACGGTTAGGGTGTGGCTGAGGGTTAGGGTGAGGGTGAGGGTGAGCGTTAGGGTTAGGATTAGGTTGAGGGTTAGGGTTAGGTTGAGGGTTAGCGGTAGGGTGAGTGTGAGGGTGTGGGTGAGGGTGAGGGTTAGGTTTAGGTATAGAGTTAGGGTTAGGGTTAGGCTGAAGGTGAGGGTGAGTGTGAGGATGAGGGTTAGGGTTAGGGTGAGGGTTAGGTTTACTGTGACGGTTTGGTTGAGGGTGAAATTTAGGGTTAGGGTTAGGGTTAGGATAAGATTGAGGGCTAGGGTGATGTTGAGTGTTAGGTTAGCGTTAGTTAGGGTGAGGGTTAGGGTTAGGGTTAGGGTGAGGGTTAGTGTGAGTGGTATAGCTAGCTTTAGGGTGAGTGTTAGGTTTAGTGTGAGGGTTAGGGTTAGGTTTAGAGTTAGGGTGAGGGTAATTGTTAGGGTGAGGTTTAGGGTGAGAGTGAGGGTTAGGGTTATCGTGAGTGTTAAGGTGAGGGTGAGGGTAAGGGTGAGGGTGAGGGTGAGGTTAATGTGAGGATGAGGGTTAGGGTTAGGGTTAGGGTTATAGTTAGGGTGAGGGTGAGGGTGTGGTTTAGGGTTAGGATTAGGGTTAGGGTTGGGGTTAGACTGAGGTTGAGCTTGAGCCTGAGGGTTAGGGTGAGGGTGAGGGTTAGGTTTAGCGTTAGGGTTAGGGTCAGAGTTAGGGTTAGAGTTAGGGTTAGCATTTGGTTGAGGGGTAGGTTTAGGGTAAGGGTGAGGATTAGGGTTAGTGTGCGGGTTAGAGTTAGGTTTAGGGTGAGGGTAAGGGTTAGGGTGAGGGTTTGGGTGAGGGTGAGGGGTAGGGGTAGGAGTAGGGTTAGGGGGAGGGTTAGGTTGAGGTTAGAATTTGGGTTAGGGTTAGCGTGAGGGTTAGGGTTACGTTTAGGGTTAGGGTGAGGGTTACGGTGAGGATGATGGTAAGGGTAAAAGTGAGGTATAGGCTGAGGTTGAGGTTTATTGTGAGGGTTAGGGTTAGGTTTGGGGTTAGGGTAAGGGTTAGGGTTAGGGTCAGGGTGAGGGTTAGATTGAGGATTAAGGTTAGGGTTAGTGTGAGTTTTAGGGTGAGGATGAGGGTTAGGTTTACGGTGAGGGTGAGAGTTAGAAATAGGGCTAGGGTCAGGGCTAGGGTGAGGGTGAGTGTTAGGGTTAGGGTTAGGGTTATGGTGAGGTTTAGGATTAGGGTGAGGGGTAGGGTTAGTGTGAGGGTTAGTGTTAGGGTTAGGGTTAGTGTTAGGGTGAAGGTAAGTGTTCGGGTGAGGGTTAGGTTCAGGGTGAGGGTTAGGTTCAGGGTGAGGGTTATGGTTAGGGTTAGGTTAGTGTTAGGGTTATTGTTAGGGTTAGGGTTATGGTTACTGTTACGGTGAGTGTCAGGGTGAGAGTTCGGTTAGGTTGAGGTTTATTGTTTGGGTTAGGGTTAGAGTTAGGTTTAAGGTGAGGGTGAGGTTTAGGGGTAGAGTTAGGGTTAGGGTGAGGGTTAGGGTTAGGGTTAGGTTTAGAGTACGGGTTAGGGTGGGGTTGAAGGTAAGGGTAAATTTGAGGGTTAGGCTAAGGGTGAGGGTTACAGTAAGGGTGAGGGTTAGGGTTAGGTTTAGGGTGAGGGTGAGGGTTAGATTGAGGATTAGTGTTCGGGTTAGTGTGAGGTTTAGGGTGAGGATGAGGGTTAGGGTTAGTGTTACGTTGAGGTTTACGGTTATGGTGATGCTTAGGGTTAGTGTGAGCGTTAGTGTTAGCGTTAGGGTTTATGTTAGGGTGAGGGTAAGTGTTAGGGTGAGGTTTAGGGTGAGGGTTATGGTTAGGGTGAGGGTGAGGGTTAGGGTTAGGGTTATTGTTAGGGTTAGAGTTAGGGTTAGGGTTATGGTTAGGGTTAGGGTTAGGGTTAGGGTTAGGATGAGGTTTAGTTTTAGGATTATGGTTAGAGTTAAGTTTAGGGTGAGGGTGAGATTTAGTGTTAAAATTAGGGTTAGTGTTAGTTTTAGGGTTAGGGTGAGGGTTAGGTTTAGGGTTAGGCTTAGGCTTAGGCTTAGGCCGAGCATGAGGGTGAGGGTTAGGGTTCGGATTAGGGTGAAGGTTAGATTGAGGTTTAGGGTTAGGATTAGGGTAAGGGTGCGTTCTAGGGTTAGGGTTAGGGTGAGGGCTAGGGTTAGGGATAGGGTTTAGGATTAGAGTTAGGGTAAGGGTGATTGTGAGGATTAGGCTAAGTGTTAGGCTTAGAGTTAGGGTGAGGATTAGGGTTAGGGTTTGGGTTAGGGTGATGTTGAGGCTGAGGATTAGGGTTAGGTTTACGGTTAGGTTTAGGGTTAGGGTTAGTGTTAGTGTTAGTGTTAGGGTTAGGGTTATGGTGAGGGTTAGGGTTAGAGTTAGGCTTAGGCTTAGGCTTAGTGTTACGATGAGGGTGAGGGTGGGGTTGAGGATTAGAGATAGGGTTAGGGTTAGGCTTAGGGTTAGTGTTAGTGTTTGGGTGAGTGTTTGGGTTATTGTGAGAGTTATGGTTAGGGTGAGGGTTAGGATAAGGATTAGGGTTATTGTTAGGGTTAGGTTTAGGGATTCGGTTACGGTGAGGGTGAGGGTGAGGGTGAGGGTTAGGGTTAGGGTTAGGGCGAGGTTTAGGGTTTGGGTTAGGGTTAGAGTGAGGGTTAGGGTGAGTGTGAGGTTTAGGGTTAGAGTTAGGATTAAGGTGAAGGTTAGGTTGAGGTTTAGGGTTAGGGTTAGTGTTAGGGTAAGGGTTAGGGTGAGAGTTAGGGGGAGGTTTAGGATTACAGTTAGGGTTAGGTTTATGGTTAGTGTTAACCTTAGGGTTAGGGTGAGGGTGAGGTTTATGTTTAGAATTTGGGTGAGGCTGAGGGTCAGGGTGAGGGTTAGGATTAGGGTTAGGGTTAGGGTGAGTGTGAGGGTTAGGGTTAGGGTTGGGGTTAGCATTAGATATAGGCTGAGGGTGAGGGTGAGGGTGAGGGTAAGGGTTAGTTTGATGGTTAGGGTTAGGGTTAAGGTGAAGTTTAGTGTTAGGGTTAGTGTTAGAGTTAGGGTTAGTGTGAGGGTTAGGTTTAGGGGTAGATTTAGGGTTAGGGTGAGGATTTGGTTGAGTGTTATGGTTAGGGTGAGGGTTAGGGGGGAGGTGAAGGTAAGGGTATACATGACGGTTAGGCTGTGTGTGAGGGATATGTCAAGGGTGAGGGTTAGGTTTAGGGTGAGGTTTAGGGTTAGGGTTAGTGTGAGATTAAGGGTTCGGGTTAAGTTTACGGTTAGGGTTAGGGTTAGGGTAAGTGTTACGGTGAGGCTGAGGGTTAGTGTCAGTTTGAGAGTTAGGGTTAAGATTAGGGTTAGGGTGAGGGTTAGGGTTAGGGCTAATGTTAGGGTGAGGGTTAGGGTTACGATTAGGGTTAGGGTGAAGGCTAGGGGTGGGTGAGGTTTAAGGTTAGGGTTAGCGTGAGGTTTACGGTTAGGGTTAGGGTGAGGGTTAGGGTGAGGTTGAGGTTTAGGGTTAGAGTTAAAATTAGTGTGAGGCTCAGTTTGAGGGTTAGGGTTAGGGTTAGTGTTAGAGTTAAGGTTAGGTTGAGGGTTAGGTTGTGGGTGAGGGTTAGGCTTAGGGTTAGGATTAGGATTAGGTTTAGGCTTAGGGTAAGGGTGAGGGTTAGGTTTAGTGTTAGGGCTAGGGTTAGGTTTAGAGTGAGAGTTAGGGTTCGGTTGAGTTTACGGTTAGGGTGAAGGTTACCGTTAGGGTTAAGGTTAGTGTGAGCGTTAGGATTAGGTTGAGGTTTAGGGTTAGGATTAGGGTTAGGGTGAGTGTTAAGGTTAGGGTTAGGGTGTGTGAAGGATGAGGATTAGGGTTTGCGTGAGGGCTAGGGTGAGGGTGAGGGTTAGGGTTAGGGTTAGGGTTAGGATGAGTTTTAGGGTGAGGGTTAGTTTTAGTTTTAGGGTTATGTTTATGGTTAGGTTTAGGATTAGGGTTATGGTGAGGGTTAGGTTGAGGATTAGGTTTAAGGTGAGGGTGAGGGTTAGGGTTAGGGTGAGGGTTAGGGTTAGGACTAGGGTTAGGGTTAGGGTGAGTGTAAGGATTATGGTTGGGGTTAGGGTTAGGGTTAGGTTTAGGGTTAGGATTAGGGTTAGGGTGACGGTGAAGTTTAGGGTTAGGGTTAGGGTTAGTTGGAGGGTTAGGTCGGGGGTTAAGATTACGGTTAGTGTCAGGGTTAAGGTTAGGGTGAGGGTTAGGTTGAGGTTTAGGTTTATGGTTAGGGTTAGTGTTAGGTTTAGGGTTAAGGTGAGGGTGAGGGTTAGGGTTAGACTTAGGTTTAGGGTTAGGCTTAGGGTGAGGGTGGAGGTGAGGATTAGGGTTAGGGTGATGATTAGGGTTAGGATTCGGGTGAGGGTTAGTATGAGGGTTAGGGTTAGGATTAGGGTTAGGGTGAGGGCTAGGTTGAGGTTGAAGTTTAGGTTAAGGGTTAGGCTTAGGCTTAGTGTTAGGCTGAGAGTGAGGTTGAAAGTGAGGGTTATGGTTAGGATGATGGTTAGGTTTACAGTTAGGGTGAGGGTTAGGATGAGTTTTAGGGTTAGGGTGAGGATGATGGTAAGGGTAAAGGTGAGGTTTAGGGTAAGCGTGAGGGTTAAGATATGGGTGAGGTTAGGTTTAGGTTTAGGGTAAGGGTAAGAGTAAGGGTTAGGGTAAGGGTCAGGGTGAGGGTTAGATTGAGGATTAGGGTTAGGGTTAGTGTGAGGTTTAGAGTGAGGATGAAGGTTAGGGTTAGGGTGAGGTTGAGGGTTAGAATTAGGGTTAGAGTGAGGGCTAGGGTGAGGGTGAGGATTAGGATTAGGGTTAGGGTCAGTGTGAGGTTTAGAATTAGGGTGAGGGTTAGGGTTAGTGTGAGGGTTAGTGTTAGGTTTAGGGTTAGTGTTAGGGTGAGGGTAAGTGTTAGCGTGAGGGTTAGGGTTAGGGTGAGGGTTATGGTTAGGGTGAGGTTTTGGGTTAAGGTTAGGGTTATTGTTAGGGTTAGGTTTAGGGTTAGGGTTACGGTTACAGTGAGGGTTAGGGTGAGGTTTAGGTTTAGGGTTAGGATGAGGTTTAGGTTTAGGGTTACACTTAGACTTAGGGTTAGGGTGAGGGTGAGATTTAGGGTTAGAATTAGGGTTAGTGTTAGTGTTAGGGTTAGGGTGAGGGTTAGGGTTAGGCTTAGGCTTAGGCTTAGGCTTAGGTCGAGCATGAGGTTGAGGTTTAGGGTTCGGGTTAGCCTGAGGGTTAGGATTACCGATAGGGTGAGGGTTAAGATGAGGTTTATGGTTAGGTTTAGGGGAACGGTGAGGGCTAGGGTGAGGGTTAGGGTGAGGGCTAGATTTAGGGATAGGGTTATTTTTAGGATTACGGTTAGGGTGAGGGTGAGTTTGAGGGTTAGGTTTAGGCTTAGGGTTAGGCTTAGACTTAAGGTGAGGATTAGGGTTAGGGCTTGTGTTATGGTGAGGTTGAGGCTGAGGATTAGTGTTTGGTTTAGGGTTAGGTTTAGGGTTAGGGTTAGTGTTAGTGTTAGGGTTAGGGTTATGGTGAGGATTAAGGTTAGGGTTAGGGTTAGGGTTAGCCTTACTGTTAGGCTGAGGGTGAGTTTGGCCGTGAGGATTAGAGTTAGGGTTAGGGTTAGGCTTACAGTTAGTGTTAAGGTTAGGGTTAAGTTTACAGTTAGGTTGAGGCTGAGGGTGACGGTTATGGTTAATGTTATGATTAGGGTTGGGATTAGTGTTATATTTAGGGTTAGGGTTAGGGTTACTGTGAGGTTGAGGGTGAGGGTGATGGTTAGGGTTTGGGTGAGGTTTAGGGTTAGGTTTAGGGTTAGGGTTAGGGTGAGTGTGAGGGTTAGGGTTAGGGTTAGGTTTATGGTTATAGTTAGGCTGAGGATGAGGGTGAGGATCAGGGTGAGGGTTAGGGTGAGGGTGAGGGTTAGTGTTAGGGTGAGAGTTAGGGTTAGGTTAAGTTTAGGTTTAGGGTGAGGGTTAGGGTTAGGTTTAGGGTGAGCATTATGGTTAGAGTTAGGTTGAGGGTTAGGGTTAGGGTAAGGATGAGATTAAGGGTTAGGGTTAGGGTGAGGGTTTGGATGATGATTAGGGTTAAGATTAGGGTTAGGGTAGGGCTACGATGAGGGTGAGGATTAATCTTAGTGTTAGGTTAAGATTTAGGTTTAGGGTTAGGGTTAGGGTGAGGGTGAGGATGAGGGTTAGGGTTACGGTGAGGGTGAGGGTTAGGGTTAGGGTGAGGGTTAGGGTTAGGATTATTGTTAGGGTGAGGTTGAATGTTAGCATTAGTGTTAGGGTTAGGATTAATGTTATTGTTAGGGTTAGGGTTAGAGTTATGGTGAGGTTGAGGGTTAGGGTCGGCGTTACGTTTAGGGTTAGGTTCAGGTTTAGTTTTAGAGTTAGGATTAGGGTTAGGGTGAGGGTGATGTATATGGTTACATTTAGGTTTAGTTGGAGAGTTAGGTCGAGGGTTAGGGTTAGGCTTAGTGTTAGGGTTAAGGTTAGGGTGAGGGTTAGGTTGAGGTTTAGGTTTAGGGTTAGGGTTAGGGCTAGGATTAGGGTTAGGGTGAGGGTGAGTGTGAGGTTTGGGGTTAGAGTTAGGCTTAGGCTTAGGGTTAGGCTGAGGGTGAGGGTGGAGGTGAGGGTTAGGCTGATGGTTAGAGTTAGGGTTATGGTGAGGGTTAGTGTTAGGGTTAGGTTTAGAGTTAGAGTTAGGGTGAGGATGAGGTTTAGGGGTAGAGTTAGGGTTAGGGTGAGGGTTAGCGTTAGAGTGAGGGTTAGTGTTAGCGTTAGTGTGAAGTTTAGGGTGAAGATGAGGGTTAGGGTTAGGCTGAAGGCTAGGGAGAGGGTTAGGTTTAGGGTTAGTGTTAGTGTGAGGTTTAGGGTTAGGGTGATGGTTAGGGTTAGTGTGAGGGTTAGTGTTAGGGTTAGGGTTAGTGTTAGGGTGAGGGTAAATGTTAGGGTGAGGGTTAGGATTATGGGGAGGGTTAGGATGAGGGTTAGGGTTAGGATTAGGGTTAGGTTGAGGGTGAGTGTGGGTATTAGGGTTACGTTTAGGGTTAGAATTAGGTTTAGGCTGAGGGTGAGGTTGAGGGTGAGGGTTAG
This sequence comes from Dipodomys merriami, assembly GCF_024711535.1. NCBI lineage: Eukaryota > Metazoa > Chordata > Mammalia > Rodentia > Heteromyidae > Dipodomys > Dipodomys merriami. The sequence goes on from NW_027203187.1 coordinate 52,311, forward strand.
GGTTAGGTTGAGTGTTAGGCTAAGGGTTAGGGGGAGGTTTAGGAAGAGGGTTAGGGTTAGGTTTAGGGTTGGGTGAGGGCTAGGTTGAGGGTGAGGTTTAGGTTAGGGTTATGGTGAGCTTTAGGGTTAGGGTAAGGTTGAGAGTTAGGGTTCGGGTTAAGTTTAGGGTTAGGTTGAGGGTTACGTTAAAGGTTACAGTGAGAGTGAGGGTTAGGGTTAGGTTGAGGGTTAGGGTTCGGATTAGAGTTAGGTTGAGGGTGAGGGTGAGGGTTAGGGTTAGGGTTAGGGTTAGACTTAGGGTTAGACTGAGGGTGAGGGTCAGGGTGCGGGTTAGGGTTAGTGTAAGGGTTAGGGTTAGGTTTAGGGTGAGAGTTAGGGTTTGGTTAAGTTGCGGGTTAGTGTGAGGGTTAGGGTTAGGGTTACGGTGTGTGTGAGGGTTAGGGTAAGGTTGAGGGTTAGGGTTAGGATTAGGGTTAGGGTGAAGGTAAGGATGAGGATTAGGGTTAGGATTAGGGTTAGGGTCAGGGCTAGGGTGAGGGTGAGGGTTAGGGTTAGTGTTAGATTAAGGTTTAGGGTTAGGGTTAGGGTTAGGGTGAGGGTTAGGTTAAGGGTTAAGGTTACGGTGAGTGTGAGGGTTAGGATTAGGGTTAGTGTGAGGGTGAGTGTTAGGAATAGGGTTAGATTTAGGGTTAGGGTTAGGTTTAGCTTTAGGATAAGGGTTAGGGTGAGGGTGAGGTTTAGGGTTAGATATAGTGTTAGTTGGAGGTTTAGGTCGTGGGTTAAGGTTAGGGTTAGTGTTAGGGTTAAGGTTAGGGTGAGGGTTAGGTTGAGGTTTATTGTTAAGGTTATTGTTATGGTTAGGATTAGGGTTAGCATGAGGGTTAGGTTTAGGGTTAGGGTGAAGCTGAGGGTGAGGGTGAGGGTTAGGGTGAGTGTTAGGTTTAGGATTAGGGTTAGGGTGAGGGTGAGTGTTAGGATTATGGTTAAGGTTAGGGTTAGGATTAGGGTTAGGAATAGGGTTAGGGTGAGGATGAAGTATAGGGTTAGGGTTAGGGTTAGTTGGAGGTTTAGGTCGTTGTTTAAGATTACGGTTAGTGTGAGGGTTAAGGTTAGGGTGAGGGTTAGGTTGAGGTTTAGGGTTATCGTTAGGGTTAGTGTTAGGTTTAGGGTTAGGGTGAAGGTGAGGGTGAGGGTGAGGGTTAGGGTTAGACTTAGGTTTAGAGTTAGGCTTAGGGTGAGGGTGGAGATGAGGATTAGGGTTAGGGTGATGATTAGGGTTAGGGTTAGGGTGAGGGTTAGTATGAGGTTTAGGGGTAGGATTAGGGTTAGGGTGAGGGCTAGGGTGAGGTTGAGGGCTAGGGTAAGGGTTAGGCTTAGGCTTAGGGTTAGGCTGAGAGTGAGGTTGAGGGTGAGTGTTAGGGTTAGGATGATGGTTAGGTTTACAGTTAGGGTGAGGGTTAGGGTGAGGATGATGGTTAGGTTTACAGTTAGGGTGAGGGTTAGGATGAGGTTTATGGTTAGGGTGAGGGTTAGGGTGAGGATGATGGTAAGGACAAAGGTGAGGTTTAGGCTGAAGGTGTGAGTTAGGATTAGGGTGAGGGTTAGCGTTACAGTGAGGCTTAGTTTTAGGGTTAGTGTGAAGTTTAGGGTTAGGATGAGTGTTAGGTTTAGGGTGAGGGCTAGGGACAGGGTGAGGTTTAGGGTTAGTGTTCGGGTGAGGGTAAGTGTTAGGATTATGAGGATGGTTAGGATGAGGGTTAGAGTTAGGATTAGTGTTAGGGTGAGGGTGAGTGTGGGTGTTAGGTTTAGGTTTAGGGTTAGGCTTAGGTTTAGGCAGAGGGTGAGTTTGACGTTGAGGGTTAGGGTTAGGGTGAGGGTTAGGGTAAGGGTTAGGGGGAGGGTTAGTAAGAGGGTTAGGGTTAGGATTAGGGTTGGGTGAGGGCTAGGTTGAGGGTGAGGTTTAGGTTAAGGTTATGGTGAGGTTTAGGGTTAGGGTAAGGTTGAGAGTTAGGGTTCGGGTTAAGTTTAGGGTTAGGTTGAGGGTTAGGGTAAGGGTTACAGTGAGGGTGAGGGTTAGGGTTCAGTTTATAGTTACGGTGAGGGTGAGGGTGAGGATTAGGGTTAGTGTGAATGTGAGGGTTTGGATGAGGGTTAGGGTTAGGATTAGGGTTAGTGTGAGGTTGAGGATTAGGATTAGTTTTAGGGTAAGGTTTAGGGTTAGGGTTAGGTTGAGGGTTAAGGTTAGGGTTAGGGTTAGGGGTGAGGTAGAGTGTTGGCATTAATGCTGGGGTTAGGGTTAGGGTTAGGTTTAGGGTTAGGATTACAGTTATTTTTAGGGTTAGGGTTAGAGTTATGGTGAGGTTGAGGGTTAGGTTGAGGTTTAGGTTTAGGTTTAGGGTTAGGGTTAGGATTAGGGTTAGGTTGAGGGTGAGTGTGAGGTTTAGGGTTAGGGTTAGGCTTAGGCTTAGCGTTAGGCTGAGGGTGAGGGTGGGTGTGAGGATTAGGGTTAGGGTGATGGTTAGGGTTAGGGTTAGGGGGAGGGTTAGTGTTAGTGTTAGGGTTAGAGTTAGGGTTAGGTTTAGGGTTAGAGTGAGGGTTAGCGTGGGGCTGAAGGTAAAGGTAAAGGTAAGGGTTAGGCTGAGAGTGAGGGTTACACTAAGGGTGAGGGTTAAGGTTAGGGTTAGAGTTAGGGTTAGGGTTAGGGTGAGGGTGAGGGTTAGATTGAGATTAGTGTTAGGGTTAGTGTGAAGTTTAGGGTGAGGATGAGGGTTAGGGTTAGGGAGAGGGCTAGGGATAGGGTGAGGTTTAGGGTTAGTGTTATTGTGAAGTTTTGGGTTAGGGTGATGGTTAGGGTTAGTGTGAGTGTTAGTGTTAGGGTTAGGGTTAGTGTTAGGGTGAGGGTAATTGTTAGGGTGAGGGTTAGGGTTAGGGTGAATGTTATGGTTAGGGTGAGGGTTAGTGTTTGGGTTAGGGTTATTGTTAGCGTTAGGATTAGGGTTACGGTTATAGTGAGGGTGAGGGTGAGGGTGAGGGTGAGGTTATGGTTAGGGCTAGGATGAGGTTTAGGGATAGGGTTAGGATTAGGGTCAGGGTGAGGTTTAGAGTTAGAGTTAGGTTAGATGTGGCTGAGGGTGAGGGTTAGGGTTAGGATTAATTTTAGGGTTAGGCTTAAGGTGAGGGTTAAGTTGAGGGTGAGGGTTAGGGTTAGGGTTAGGAGTAGGATTAGGGTTAGGGTTAGGGTGATTGTGAGGGTTAGGGTTAGGGTTAGGGATAGTCTTAAGGTTAGGCTGAGGTTGAGGGTGAGGGTTATGGGTAGGTTAGGTTTAGGGTTAGGGATAGGGTGAGTGTGAGGATTAGGGTTAGAGTTAGGCTTAGTATTAGATTGAGGGTGAAGGTGTGGGTTAGGGTTAGGGTGAGCCTATGGGGTGGGTTAAGTTGAGGGTTAGGGTTAGGATTAGGGTTAGGGTGAGGATGAGTGTGTGTGTTAGGGTTAGATTTAGGGTTAGGCTTATGTTTAGGTTGAGGGTGAGGTTGTGGGTGAGGGTTAGTGTTAGTGTGAGGGTTTGTGTAAGGGTTAGGAGGAGGGTTAGGAACAGGGTTAGCGTTAGGATTAGGGTTGGGTAAGGGCTAGGGTGAGTGTGAGGTTTAGGGTTAGGGATAGGGTTAGGTTTAGGGTTAGGGTTAGGGTAACGGTGAGAGTTAGGGTTCGTGTAAAGTTTAGGGTTAGGTTGAGGGTTACGGTTCGGTTTAGGGTTAGGGTGAGGGTGAGGGTGAGGGTTAGGGTTAGTGTTAGGGTGAGGGTTAGGATGAGAGTTAGTGTTAGGTTTAGGGTTTTGTTGAGGTCTAACGTGACAGTGAGGGTTAGGATTAGGGTTAGGGTTAGAGTGAGGGTGAGGTTGAGGGTTAGGGTTAGGGTTAGTGTTAGGTTTATGGTTAGGGTGAGGGTTAGGTTGAGGGTGAGGGTTAGGCTTAGGGTTAAGATTGGTTTCAGGGTAAGGGTTAGGGTGAGTGGCAGCTTTATGGTTAGGGTTACGGTTAGGCTTAGGGTTAGGCTGAGGGTGAGGGTGAGGGTGAGGGTTAGGGTTAGTGTGAGGATTAGGGATTGGGTTAGGGTGATAGTTAGGGTTCGGTTATTTTTAGGGTTAGGGTGAGGGTTAGGGTTAGGTTTACGGTGATCATGAGGTTTAGGGTTAGGTTGAGAGTTAGGGTTATGGTTAGGGTTAGGGTGAGGGTTAAGGTTAGGGTTAGTGTGAGGGTAAGGATGAGTATTAGGGTTCGGTTTAGGGTTAGGGTCAAGGCTAGGGTGAGGGTGAGGGTTAGGGATAGTGTTAGATTAAGGTTTAGGTTTAGGGTTAGGGTTAGTGTGAGGGTTAAGTTTAGGGTTTGGGTTACGGTGAGGGTGAGGTTTAGGGTTAAGGTGAGTCTTAGGTTTAGGATTAGGGTAAGCTTGAGGGTGAGTGTTAGGATTATTGTTAGGGTTAGGGTTAGGGTTAGGTTTAGGGTTAGGATTAGTGTTATTGTTATGGTTAGGGTTATAGTTATGGTGAGAATGAGGGTGAGGGAGAGGGTGAGCGTTAGCTTTAGGGTTAGGGTGAGCTTTATGGTTAGGGTTAGGATTAGGGTTAGGATGAGGGTGAGGTTTTGGGTTAGATTTAGGGTTAGTTGGAGGGTTAGGTCCGGGGTTAGGGTTAGGGATTGTGTTAGGGTTAAAGTTAGGGTGAGAGTTAGGTTGAGGTTTAGGGATATGGTTATGGTTTGGTTTAGGTTTAGGGTTAGGGTTAGGGTGAGATTTAGGGTTAGGTTTAGGGTTAGGGTGAGAGTGAGGGTGAGGTTTAGGGTTAGAGTTAGGGTTACGGGGAGGGTTAGGGTTATGGTTTGGGTTAGGGTGAGGGTGGGGCTGAGGGTTAGGGTTAGGTTTAGGGTTAGGTTTAGGGTTAGGGTTAGTGTTAGGGTTACGGTGAGGGTTAGGGTTAGGGTTAGGCTTAGGGTTAGGCTGAGGGTGAGGGTGGGGGTGAGGATTATGATTAGGGTTAGGCTTAGGAGTAGGGTTATTGTTAGTTTAGTGTGGGGGTGAGTATTATGATTAGGGTTAGGCTTAGGGTTAAGGTTATTGTTAGTGTAATCCTTAGGGTTAAGTTTGCTGTGAGGGTGAGGCTGAGTGTGAGGGTTATGGTTATGGTTATGGTTAGGGTTAGGGTTAGAGTTAGAGTTATTGTTAGGGTTGGGTTAGAGTTAGGGTGAGGTTGATGGTGAGGGTGAGGTTTAGGGTTAGGGTGAGTTTTAGGGTGAGGTTTACGGTTAGGGTTAGGGTTAGGGTTAGGGTGAGAGTGAGGTTTAGGTTTAGAGTTAGGTTAGGGGGAAGGATAGTTTGAGGTTTAGGGTTAGGGTTATTGTTAGGGTTAGGGTGAGGTTGAGGGTTAGGTTGAGGTTTAGGGACAGGGTTAGGTTTAGGTTTAGGTTTAGGGTGAGGGTGAGTGTGAGGGTTAGATTGAGGGTTAGGCTTAGGCCTATGGTTAGGCGAAGGGGGAGTTGGAGGTGAGGATTAGGTTTAGGGTGATGCTTATGTTTAGGGTTAGTGTTATTTTTAGGGTTAGGGTTAGAGTTACGGTGAGGGTTAGGGTGCGGGTGAGGGTTAGGCTTAGGGTTAGGGTTAGGCTAAGGGTTAGGCTGAGGGTGAGGGTGAGGGTGAGGGTTAGGGTTAAGGTGAGATTTAGGGTTAAGGTTAGGCTGAGAGTTAATGGTCGGTTATGTTTAGGGTTAGGGTGAGGTTTAGGGTTAGGTTTACAGTGATCGTGAGGTTTAGGGTTAGGTTGAGAGTTAGGGTTAGGTTGAGGGTTAAGGTTAGGTTTAGGGTGAGGGTAAGGATGAGGATAAGGGTTAAGATTAGGGTTAGGGTGAGGGTGAGGGTTAGGGTTAGTGTTAGATTAAGGTTTAGGTTTGGGTTAGTGTTAGGGTGAGGGTTAGGTTGAGGGTTAGGGTTATGATGAGAGTGAGGATTAGGGCTAGGGTGAGGCTTAAGGTTAAGATTAGGATTAGCTTGAGGGTGAGTGTTAGGATTAGGATTACGGTTAGGGTTAGCGTTAGGTTTAGGGTTAGGATTAGTGTTATTGTTAGGGTTAGGGTTAGAGTTATGGTGAGGGTGAGGGTGAGGGTGAGGGTTAGGGTGAGGTTTAGGCTTATGGTTAGGATTAGGGTGAGGGTGAGGTTTAGGGTTAGATTTAGGGTTAGTTGGAAGGTTAGGTCGGGGGTTAGTTTTAGGGTTTGGGTTAAGGTTAGTATTAGGGTTAGGTTGAGGGTGAGTGTGAGGGTTAGGTTTAGGTTTAGCATTAGGCTGAGGGTGAGGGTGGGGGTGAGGATTAGCGTTAGGGTGATGGTTAGGTTTAGGGTTAGGGTGAGTGTTAGAATGAGGGTTAGGATTAGGATTAGGGTTAGGGTGTGGGCTAGGGTGAGGGTGAGGTTTAGGGTAAGGGTTAGGCTTAGGCTTAGGGTTAGGCTGAGCGTGAGGTTGAGGGTGAGGGTGAGGGTTAGGTTTAGGGTGATTTTTAGGTTTATGGTTATTGTGAGGGTTAGGATGAGGTTTAGGGTTAGGGTGAGGGTTATGGTGAGGATGATGGTAAGGATAAATGTGAGGTTTAGGCTGAGGTTGACGATTAGGATAAGGTTGTGGGTTAGGGTTAGGTTTAGGGTTAGGGTTAGGGTTTGGTTTAGGGTCAGGGTGAGGGTTAGATTGAGGATTAGGGTTAGGGTTAGTGTGAGGTTTAGGGTGAGCATGAGGGTTAGAGTTAGGGTGAGGGTGAGGGTTAGAATTAGGGTTAGGGTGAGGGCTAGGGTGAGGGTTAGGATTAGGGTTAGGGTTAGGGTTATGGTGAGGTTAAGAATTAGGGTGAGGATTAGGGTTAGTGTGAGGTTTAGTGTTAGGGTTAGGGTTAGTGTTGCAGTGAGGGTAAGTGTTAGGGTGAGGGTTAGTGTTAGGGTGAAGTTTAGTGTTAGTGTTAGGCTTAGAGTTAGGGTTAAGGTGAGGGTGAGGTTTATGGGTAGAGTTAGGGTTAGGGTGAGGGTTAGGGTTAGGGTACGGGTTAGGTTGGTTTTGACGGTGAGGGTAAATTTGAGTGTTAGGCTGAGGGTGTGGTTTACTGTAAGGATGAGGGTTAGGGTTAGGGTGAGGGTTAGTTTAAGGGTTAGGGCGAGGTGAGGCTTTGATTATTAGAGTTAGGGTTAGTTTGAGGTTTAGGGTGAGGGCGAGGGTTAGGGTTAGTATTAGGGTGAGGTTTACGGTTAGGGTGATGCTTAGGGTTAGTGTGAGCGTTAGTGTTAGCGTTAGGGTTTATGTTAGGGTGAGGGTAAGTGTTAGGGTGAGGGTTAGTGTTGGGGTGAGGGTTTTTGTTAGGGTGAGAGTGAGGGTTAGGGTTAGTTTTATTGTTACGTTTAGGGTTAGGGTTATTTTTATGGTTATTGTTAGGGTTAGGGTTAGGATGAGGTTTAGGTTTAGGGTTAGGTTTAGAGTTACTGTTAGGGTGAGGGTGAGATTTATGGTTAGAGTTAGGGTTAGTGTAAGTGTTGGGGTTAGGGTGAGGGTTAGGGTTAGGCTTAGGCTTAGGCTTAGGCTTAGGCAGAGCATGAGGGTGAGTGTTAGGGTTCGGGTTAGAGTGAGGGTTAGGGTTAGGTTAGGTTGAGGGTTAGGATGAGGTTTAGGTTAGGATTAGGGTAAGGGTGTGGGCTAGGGTTAGGGATAGGGTTAGGTTTAAGATTAGAGTTAGGGTTAGGGTTAGGCTTAGAGTTAGGGTGAGGGTTAGGTTTAGGGTTTGGGTTAAGGTGACGGTGCGGCTGAGGATTAGAGTTAGGTTTAGGGTTAGGTTTAAGGTTAGGTTTAGGGTTAGGGTTAGTGTTAGGTTTAGGGTTAAGATTACAGTGAGGGTTAGGGTTAGGGTTAGGGTTAGGCTTAGGGTTAGGGTTATTGTTAGTGTTATGTTTAGGGTTAAGTTTGCGGTGAGGGTGAGGCAAAAGTTGAGGGTTATGGTTAGGGTTAGGGTTAGGGTGAGGGTTAGGGTTAGTGTTATTCTTAGGGTTAGGGCTAAAGATACAGTGTGATTGAGGTTGTGGGTGTGGGTTAGGTTTAGGGTGAGTTTTAGGGTTAGGTTTAGGTTTAGGGTGAGGGTGAGGGTGAGGTTTAGGGTTAGAGTTAGGGTTATGGGGAGGGTTAGGGTTAGGATTTGGGTTAGGGGGAGGGTGGGGCTGAGGTTTAGGGTAAAGTTTAGGGTTAGGGTTAGGTTTTGGGTTAGGGTTAGGTTTAGGGTTATGGTGAGGTTTAGGGTTAGGGTTAGGTTTATGGTTAGGGTTAGGAGGAGGCTTGGGATTAGGGTTAGTGTTGGAGTTAGGGTTAGGGTGAGGGTGAGATTTAGGGTTAGAGTTAGGATTAGTGTTAGTGTTAGGGTTAGGGTGAGGGTTAGGGTTAGGCTTAGGCTTAGGCTTAGGCTTAGGTTTTGGCCAAGCATGAGTGTGAGGGTTAGTGTTCGGGTTAGAGTGAGGGTTAGTGTTATGGTTAGATTGAGGGTTAGGATGAAGTTTAGGTTTAGGATTAGCCTAAGCGTGAGGGCTAGGGTTAGGGTTAGGGTGAGGGCTAGGGTTATGGATAGGGTTAGGTTTAGGATTAGGGTTAGGGTGAGGGTGAGTGTGAGTGTTAGGGTTAGGGTTAGGCTAAGAGTTAAGGTGAGGGATAGGGTGAGGGTTTGGGTTAGGATGAGGGTGAGGCTGAGGATTGCGGTTAGGTTTAGGGTTAGGTCTAGGGTTAGGGTTAGTGTTAGGGTTAGGGTTTGGGTTACAGTGAGGGTTAGGGTTAGGGTTAGGGTTAAGCTTAGGGTTAGGCTGAGGGTCAGGGTGGGTTTGCAGATTAGAGTTAGGGTTAGGGTTAGGCTTAGGCTTAGGGTTATTGTTAGTGTTATGTCTAGGGTTAAGTTTGCAGTGAGGGTGAGGCTGAAGCTGAGGGTTATGGTTATGGTTAGGGTTAGGGTTAGTGTTATATTTGGGTAGGGTTAGAGGTATGGTGAGGTTGAGTTTGAGGGTGAGGGTTAGGGTTAGGGTAAGTTTAGGGTTTGGTTTAGGGTTAGGGTGAGTGTACGGGTGAGGTTTAGGCTTAGAGTTAGTGTTACGGGGATGGTTAGGGTTAGGGTTTGGGTTAGGGTGAGGGTGCGCTGAGGATCAGGATTAGGTTTAGGGTTAGGGCTAGGGTTAGTTTCGGGTCAGGGTTAGGGTTAGGGTGAGGATTAGGTTGAGGTTTAGGGATAGGGTTAGGTTTAGGGTAAGTTTTAGGGTTAGGGTGGGTGTGAAGATTAGGATTAGGGTTAGGGTTGGGTTAGGGTTAGGGTTAGGTTGAGGGTTAGGATGAGGGTTAGAGTTAGTATTAGGGTTAGGGTGAGGGTGAGTGTGAGAGTTAGGGTGAGGGTTAGGTTTAGGCTTATGGTTAGGCTAAGGGTGAGGGTGGGTGTGAGGATTAGGTTTAGGGTGACGGTTCGTGTTATGGTTAGTGATATTGTTAGCGTTTGGGTTAGAGTTACAGTGAGGCTGAGGGAGTGGGTGAGGTTTAGGTTTAGGGTTAGTGTGGTGTTAGGGTTAGGGTTTGGGTTATGGTTAGGGTGAGGGTGAGGTTTAGGGTTAGATATAGTTTTAGGGCGAGTGTTTGGGGGAGGGTGTGGTATAGGGTTATTGTTAGTGTTAGAGTGAGGGTGAGGGTTAGCTTGAGGTTTAGGGTTAGGGTTAGGGTTAGTGTTAGTGTGAGGCTTAGTGTTAGGTTTAGGGTTAGTGTTAGGGTGAGGGTTGGTGTTAGGGTGAGGGTTTGGGTTATTGTGAGGGTTATGGTTAGGGTGAGGGTTAGGATAAGGTTTAGGGTTATTGTTAGGGTTAGATTTAGGGTTTTGGTTACAGTAAGTGTGAGGGTGAGGGTTAGGGTTAGGGTCAGAGTTAGGGTTAGTGTGAAGTTTAGGGTTTGGGTTAGGGTTAGAGTGAGGGTTAGGTTGAGGGTGAGGTTTAGTGTTAGATTTAGGGTTAGGGTGAAGGTTAGGTTGAGGTTTAGGGTTAGGGTTAGTGTTATGGTTAGGGTTAGGGTGAGAGTTAGGGGGAGGGTTAGGGTTAGAGTTAGGGTTAGGTTTATGGTTAGGGTTAGCGTTAGGGTTAGGGTAAGCGTGAGGTTTAGGGTTAGAATTAGGTTTAGGGTGAGGCTGAGAGTGAGGGTGAGAGTTAGAATTAGGGTTAGGATTAGGATTAGGTTTAAGGTTAGGGTGAGTGTGAGGGTTAGGGTTAGGCTTAGCCTTAGGTTTAGGCAGAGGTTGAGGGTGCGGGTGAGTGTTAGGGTTAGTTTGAGGGTTAGGGTTAGCATTACGGTGAGAATTAGGGTTCAGGTTAATTTTAGGGTGAGGGTGAGGGTTATGGTAAGGGTTTCGGTGAGGGTGAGGGTTAGTGTTAGGTTGAGAGTTAGGGTTAGGATTAGGGTTAGTGTGAAGGTTAGGGTTAGGTTTAGTGTTAGGGTGAGAGTTAGGATGAAGGTTAGAATTAGGGTTAGGGTGCGGGCTAGGGGCGGGTGAGGTTTAGGGTTAGGGTTAGGGTAAGGGTTAGGGTTAGGGTCAGGGTGAGGCTTAGATTGAGGATTAGGGTTAGGGTTAGTGTGAGGTTTAGGCTGAGGATGAGGGTTAGGGTTAGGGTGAGGGTTAGAATTAGGGTTAGGGTGAGGGCTAGGGTGAGGTTGAGGGTTAGGGTTAGGATTAGGGTGAGGTTTAGGATTAAGGTAAGGCTTAAGGTTAGTGTGAGTGTTAGTGTTAGGGTTAGGGTTAGTGTTAGGGTGATGGTTAATGTTAGGGTGAGGATTAGGGTTAGGGTGAGGGTTATGGTTAGGGTGAGGGTTTGGGTTAGTGTTAGGGTTATTGTTAGGTTTAGGGTTAGAATTACGTTTACGGTGAGGGTGAGGGAGAGAGTTAGTGTTAGGGTTAGGGTGAGGTTTATTTTGAGGGTTAGGGTTAGAGTTAGGGTTCAGGTGAGGGTGAGGTTTAGGGGTAGAGTTAGTGTTAGTTTGAGGGTTAGGGTTAGGGTGTGGGTTAGGGTGGGGTTGACTGTAAGGTTAAATTTGAAGGTTAGGCTGAGGGTGAGGGTTACGGTAAGGTTAAGTGTTGGGTCTTCGTCCGTCCCACAAAAGACAGACGGGGTCCGAGGAAAGGTAAGTGCGGCACTCGCCGGTTCCTTAGTCTCCCTCAGCCCAGGAGACAATCAGACACAGTGGGGAGCCAAATCCAGCAGGTAGAAAAACTCGTTTATTAACAGAGAGCAGCCCCTTTTTAAAGACAAAGAGGGTGGGTGGTATGGTAAGGGAGGAAGAGGAACCAATCACTGTCAAGGTCACACCCTATCATTCACCTGACCCTTCACGGGCTGGTTAGGTACTGATCAGGAGATCAATTGGGGTCTGCCCACTCTACTCTCTCCCAGAGCCATCTTGGCTGGCCATGTGCTCTTCAGTAAATTAGGCTCTGCCCACTCAACCCCCTCCCAGCGCCATCTTTGCTGCCCATGTGCTCCACAGATTTCCCCCCTTTTTTTTTTGTTTTAATGACAGACCCACCTAGCACAGTAATAAACATCAGTCCCACCACAGTTAGAAATGCTGGAAGCAGTTCAATTAATTCCTGGGCACCTGGTGTCTTTTAAGTAAGCCAGTTCCTTGTACATGCCTTTAAGCTAGCACAGGAGTCAAGATGACCTTTGAGCTTTACTGTCAGCTCCCAATGGCTCCCAACATCATCTCCCCCCATCTTTGCTTAAAGAAGCGAACCTGCCTGTCTTAGGTTGGGTAGATCGCCTTGTCTGCCTTACCCATCATCCGGAACTTCTTCAGAGCGAAGCTGAAGGCCCTGTCTTAGGTTGGTCAGACTGACACCCCCTCTTACCCGTCTCTGGCTGCGATTCCTCTCGGGGGGGAAATTCATTCATTTGGAGCTTGATAACTGGCTGGCTAAGCTCATAAGAGTTTTGCAGTGCATGTATCGCAAGGAAGGCATAGAAAAACCATCAGCAAAAGCATTACCAGGCCAGGAAATGTTACTACTAGTCCTTTAACCTTAGTGAAGGATGGGATAGCAGTCTTTGCCACTTCAGAGTCCAGAGGTGGGGATTGTTCTAATCCAGCTATTTGCCTGTGGGGTTGGACAAGATCTAAGCTGGAAGCATAACAAAAGGTGGTTGTTTAACAATAAGTATGGGTTCAATGCCACTATACGAGCAATTAGTAAAAGAACAATTAAAGCATTTAACATTAAAATAATTAACTCCTACAAAAATATTAAACAGTCCATAGGGTGGTGATCAAAATGAAGGTCAGGCCACCAGGTCGAAGGGACAGCTTCTCTTGTGGTGCTCCTGATGATTTCTGCATTGCCAGCGTTGATCACTGCCCAGGTCACTCACTCAGGTTGATGCAGATTCCATAGGGTCGTTCACAGGATCGGGAGAGTCAGGACAGCCAACAGCTGGAGTGTCAGGACAGCTGGAGTATTGCCATCTGCAATTGTTAGAGAACACAAGAGAGCTTCTCAAGGGCTGGTTGCCCTTGGGGATGGTTAATAATTGTCTTTCTGGCTTTTGTCTTTAGCTTATTCTTGGGCATCCTCCTGTATAGAGGAAATGGGTAAAAACTTAAGGTTCCTGGCAGGGATCCAAATGGGATCAGACTCCCCTATGGGGAAAACGCATCCAAATCCCCTGCCCATAGTAACTAGGGGGTCAGGTCCTCTCCATTGTTGTGTCAGGGGGTCCTTCCACCTGACTTTCACTTGGGGCTTAGGGTTTAGTTGTCCCCAGTGCTTCTGAAATCTGGATTCAGTTGCCCCTTTTGAAAAATTTAAGATGTTAATGGTAAACAAAGCTATCTGTAACTGTACATGGGGGCTAACTCCCATTTTTTGTTTTAATAATTGCTCTTTTTCTATAATTGCTTGGCCTTGGGGATTATAGGGAATTCCTGTATGTGCTGTGGCCCAGCATGCTCCTGAGTAGGTATCTATAGAGACAAAGATATATTTAAACTTACCAAAGGCCAGGAAATGAGTGACATCCGTTTGCCAGAGGACGTTAGGTTTAAGGCCTCTGGGATTTACCCCCGGGGGTTGTAATGGGGGTACTTTTAAGAAAGGCTGGCATGTTTTACAGGTATGTACTATCCTTTTAAGGTCCTTTATAGAAATCTGAGGAAATCTATGTTGAAGACCTCTCCAATTAATATGGGTTAAATCATGCAAACAGGTAGCCTCTTGTAATGTTAATGCTTGTGGGCCAGTAGCTAACTGGTCCGTCCACTTATTGCCTAGGGAAAAAAACCCAGGAAGTTTTGAATGCCCTCTCAAATGTTGAAAATGAATAGGGGCTCCCCGCCCTTCTAATAGGCCCTTAAGGGTAACCATAGGGGGGGAAATAGGGTTTTCATCCAGCTTAAGATGTGCCTGGGGAATATGAGGGAGCAAGTTAATCATATACAGGCTATCAGAATACAAATTAAAGGGTTTTTGAATGTCCTAAAGAGCCATAATTATGGCCAGCATTTCCTTATATTGTGCTGACCCTTGACAAGGTTGAAATCTTTGTTGGCTCGGGGTCTTTTGTTGCTCCTCAAAGGCTGCATATGCAGAGCCCGCTTTACCTCCGTCAGTAAAAACATGAAGGGCACCAGGAATAGGCGCAGGAGAAAATAGAGATGGTATTTTGAGGGGAAGTCACCATGACAGTCCATTTGGATGGCCTGTAATGGCAGTCAGTTTGGCCTAGAAACCCCTCCAAGGAGAGAGCAAGATGAGCATTGGCTCGAGTGAGCCACTCAACATCTGCCATCCAAAAAGGAAAAACAATGGAGTGAAGGTCGAGGCCATAATGCCTTTGGGCTTGCGTCCTTCCCTTCACAATAGCATCTGCAAGTTGGTCTGCTTGAGAGTACACCAGAGGCATGCCACCCAGGGGAGTGTGAACCCACTCTAATGGCTCCCCATTTTGAGTTAAAACTGCAGATATTAATGTAACCCCTGCAAACAACCAAAGGGAAATGGGCTCACTGATAGAATACCTCTTTAGAGAAACTTTATCCAGGGCTTTTTGGAACTGCAAAAATATTGCTCTATGGCTGTCTGTAATTGTAATAACTTCTTGTGGCGTCCTATCTTTTAGCAGGGCAAATAAGGGCACAAGACTATCTTTAGGGACAGAAACCCATGGCAACAGCGAATTGATTTCCCCTAAAAGACTCTGAAGTTGGGTTAAGGTTAGAGTGGCTGGAATATCCAGCAAAGGCTTAAGGGGGCTGGCCTAAGTCAAGGTAAGGTGGGTCCCGAGCATCTTAAAAGGAGCTACCTTTTGAATTTTATTAAGGGCTATGGTAAAACCCCCCTTTTTTAATATGTCCAGAACCTGGGCCAGAAGGCCCTCCAGGCAGCTTGGGTCTCAGTGCCCCAGAATTATATCGTCCATGTAGGCATAGGCAAGGGAGATATCTGAACCCAGCACAGGCTCTAAAAGTGTGGCCAAGTATTGTTGGCAGAAGGCCGGGCTATTGGCCACACCCTGTGGCAGCACTGTCCATTCAAACCTCCGATCAGGCTGGGAAAAATTAAGAGAAGGTATAGAGAAAGCAAACTTCTCGCAGTCATCTGGATGCAGAGGGATAGAGAAAAAACAATCTTTAATATCAATCACAACCAAGGTATATTCTGAAGGTATAGCAGGAGTCCAGGGCATGCCTCTTAGGGGGGTTCCTACTAGCTCCATCTTTTCATTTACCTTCCGTAGATCTTGGAGCATCCGCCAAGCCCCGGAGGCTTTTTGAATAACAAATACGGGTGTGTTCCAAGGACTTATAGAAGGGCGGATATGCCTGAGGCTTATCTGTTCCTCCACCAGAAGGTGGAGGGCTTCAAGTTTAGGTTTGGTCAATAGCCACTGCTCCACCCAGATTGGGCTTCCTGGCTTCCACCTAATGGGAGGTACTTGGGGGGCAGTGGCCTTTAGGATTGGGGGTGCACCCGAGAGGGTCCCCTATGTTCTTCTCTGTAATTATGAAAGTTAAAAAAAATCCCCTTCCTTAACTCCCTCTAGATCCTGTTTAAGCCTTTGTGCTTCTTCCCCATCCAGGATATCATCATATGATGCTCGATGGTCTGTAGTGACCATGGCATCCATTTGTCTTAGCATATCTTGCCCTAGTAAATTGGCAGTGAGGTTCTTTGCCACTAAAGGGCATATCTTTCCCTGTTCTCCATCTGGGCTAGTCCATGTCATAAGGGCAACCGTTTCTTTGGTCTGGGAGTTGCCCCCTACCCCCAATATCGGGGGCCCAGGTGCAAGCTTCCAGTCCAAGGGCACTTCCTCCTCCCTGAGTATGGTTCGGTCTGCCCCAGTGTCGATTAAGCAGTGATACCTCTTTCCGCCTATGAGAATACTCATTTTAGGGCGGAGTCCCTCCACCAGGGGGATGGTCCAATGGACCTGGGCTGCCCTGCCATGAGGCTGCCTGGGCCTCACAGCAGAGGGGGTTCCTCCTTGAGTTAACGGGGCTGGAAGATGCCCCTCCCCTAGTTTAAAGGCTTCCCATCTAAATCAAACTTGGATCGACAATCCTTTTTCCAATGGTATCCCTTCCTGCACCTGGGGCAGGGCGTAGGTGGCAGTTTGGCCCCCCCGGGCCGGTTGGCGGATTGCTGTGTACAGTCCCTCCTAAAGTGCCCCTCTTGCCCGCATTTAAAACAAGTCCCTCTCCCCCCTGGGGTTCCTTGGCCCTGGGCTGCCGGCATCTGAGCCTGTAAAGCTAAAGCTAGTGATTCGGACCGGTGCTGTTGTGTTCCCACATCCTGTGAGGCCACCACCCATCTGCTCAGGGAACTCTCTTTCAATCCTGCGCAGGCCATGCGGTGGTCTGCATTCAGCCCTTCCCCCGTCCCTGCTAGCATGGCATAAGTAATAAGTATTGTAGGTTGAGCCTGCCGGTTACTCTCTGCTCTCACTCTGCATTCCTCCTTAAAGAAAGCACACCATTTAATAAACTGAGAACTAGTAAGAACGGCTTTGGCCACATCCATCCAGTCCTTAGGGACACAAGGGTGATAGGCAATGTCTTGTAATAGGGTCTGGGCCTAGGGAGAGTTTGGGCCATCCTCCGCCACCGCCTTGCGGAGCTCTTTAAGATCCTTAGCTTCCCATGGATACCATTCCAAGGGCCTGTTAGCTCCTGGTGCCAGATTGACTGGATACGCTTGGGGAAGCGAATCCTGTGGCCAAGAGTCTGGGCTCTTGGGTGGCCCTTCCTTTCCAGGGCTCTTTGGTGGCCCTTCCTTTCCAGAGGAGGTCTCCGAGGAGGTTACTTCCCTGGCCCTCGGCCCCTCCATAGACGGCTGGTAGGGGCCTGGGTCTTGCAAGTCCCTCTAACAGGTCTCGTAGGGCGCCATACCTCCTCTCCAATCAGGAGAATAGGGAGGGGGCCTAGGACCGTCAGTATCAGCTGGGTCAGAGGGGGTAGTATCAGCTGGGTCAGAGGGGGTAATTTTTACCCAGGTTTTGACTTCTACTGTGCATGTCTCAGTGCGTTCTCGATTGGATTTGACCCTTTCCTTTTCCTTCTCACTTCCCAAGTCCTCCTGTACCCCTTCTAGGCCTAATGTTGCCTCTTCCTCCTCCTTCTGTGATATAGCATTACCCATATTTAGGGTTTCACTTACCCCGAGAGACCGCTTAGCCTCGGCCGGTAGCTTTTCCTTTCGTGCCCCACGTTGGGCGCCAGATGTTGGGTCTTCGTCTGTCCCACAAAAGACAGACAGGGTCCGAGGAAAGGTAAGTGCAGTGCTCGCCCGTTCCCTAGTCTCCCTCAGCCCAGGAGACAATCAGACACAGCGGGGAGCCAAATCCAGCACGTAGCAAAAACGCGTTTATTAACAGAGCAGCCCCTTTTTAAAGACAAAGAGGGTGGGTGGTATGGTAAGGGAGGAAGAGGAACCAATCACTGTCAAGGTCACACCCTATCATTCACCTGAGCCTTCATGGGCTGCTTAGGTACTGATCCGATCAATTGAGGTCTGCCCACTCTACTCTCTCCCAGAGCCATCTATGCTGCCCATGTGCTCTACAGTTAAGCGTTAGAGTAAGGGTGAGGATTAGTTTTAGGTTTAGGGTGAGGGTGAGGGTTAGATTGAGGATTAGTGTTAGGGTTAGTGTGAGGTTTAGGGTGAGGATGAGGTTTAGGGTTAAGTGAGGGATCAGGTGAGGGTGAGGGTTAGGATTAGTGTTAGGGTGAGGTTTAGCGTTAGGGTGATGGTTAGGGTTAGTTTGAGCGTTAGTGTTAGCGTTAGGTTTAGTGTTAGGGTGAGGGTAAGTGTTAGGGTGAGGGATATGGTGAGGGTGAGGGTTATGGTGAGGGTGAGGGTTAGGGTTAGGGTTAGGGTTATTGTTAGGGTTAGGGTTAGGTTTAAGGTTACAGTTACAGTGAGGGAGAGGTTGAGGTTTAGGTTTAGGGTTAGGTTAGAATTAGGGTTAGCGTGAGGGTGAGATTTAGGGTTACAGTTAGGGTTAGTGTTACTGTTAGGGTTAAGGTGAAGGTTAGGGTTAGGCTTAGGCTTAGGCTTAGGCTTAGGTCCAGCATGAGAGTGAGGATTAGGGTTTGGGTTAGAGTGAGGGTTAGGGTTAGGGTTAGGGTGAGGGTAAGGATGAGGTTTAAGTTTAGGATTAGGTTAAGGGTGAGGGCTAGGGTGAGGGTTAGGGTGAGGACTAGGTTACAGATAGGGTTAGGTTTAGGATTAGGGTTAGGGTGAGGGTGAGTGTGAGGGTTAGGGTTAGGCTTAGGGTTATGAATAGAGTTAGGGTGAGGGTTAGGGTTATGGTGAGGGTTAGGGTTAGGGTTAGTGTTAGGCTTAGGATTAGGCTGAGTGTGAGGGTGGGGGTGAGGATTAGAGTTAGGGTTAGGGTTAGGGTTAGGCTTAGGGTTAGGGTTAGTGTTAGGGTGAGGGTTAGGGTTAGGTTTAGGGTTTGGGTTAGGTTGAGGGTTAGGTTTAGGGTTAGTGTTAGGGTGAGGGTTAGGATGAGGCTTAGGGTTAGGTTTAGGGTTAGGTTGAGGACTAGGTTGAGGGTTAGGGTGAGGGTTAGGTTTAGGGAAAGGATTAGGTTTAGGATTAGGGTTAGGGTGAGGGTGAGTGTGAGGGTTAGCGTTGGGGTTAGGCTTAGGGTTATGGTCAGGGTTAGGGTTAGGGTTTGGGTTAGGGTGAAGGTGAGGCTGAGGATTACGGTTAGGTTTAGGTTTAGGGTTAGGGTTAGGGTTAGTGTTAGTGTTAAGTTTGAGTTGAGCGTGAGGCTGAGGGTGAAGGTTATGGTTAGGTTTAGAGTTAGGGTTAGGGATAGGGTTAGTGTTATTTTTAGGGTTAGGGTTAGAGTTATTGTTAGGTTGAGGGTAAGGGTGAGATTTAGGGTTAGGTTGAGGTTTAGGGTTAGGTTTAGGATTAGGGTTAGTGTTAAAGTGAGGGTGAGTTTTAGGGTTAGAGTTAGGGTTAGCGGCAGTGTTATGGTGAGGTTTAGGGTTAGGGTTAGTGTTAGGGTTAGGGTGAGGGTGAGGGTTAGGTTGAGGTTTAGGGATAGGGTTAGGTTTAGATTTAGGTTTAGCGTGAGGGTGAGTATGAGGGTTAGGGTGAGGGTTAGGCTTAGGCTTAGGGTTATGCTGAGGGTGACAGTGGGTGTGAGGATTAGGGTTAAGGTAATGATTCGGTTTAGGGTTAGTGTTATTTTTAGGGTTAGGGTTAAGATTACATTAAGGGTGAGTGTGCAGGTGAGGGTTAGACTTAGGGTTAGGGTGGGGTTTAGGGTTACGGTTAGGGTTAGGGTGAGGCTGAGGTTTAGGGTTAAAAATAGTGTTAGGGGGAGGGTTAGGGATAGGGTTAGTGTTAGGGTTAGTGTGAAGGTAAGGGTTAGGTTGAGGTTTAGGGTTAGGGTTAAGGTTAGTGTGAGTGTTAGTATTATGGTTAGGGTTAGTGTTTGGCTGAGGGTCAGGTTTAGGTTTAGGGTTTGGGTTAGGTTGTGGGTTAGGTTTAGGGTTAGTGTTAGGGTTTGGGTTAGGGTGAGAGTTAGGGGGAGGGTTAGGTTTAGGGATGGTTTAGGTATAGGATTAGGGTTATGGTGAGGGTGAGTTTGTGTGTTAGGGTTAGGTTTAGGGTTAGGATTAGGGTTAGGCTTAGGGTTAGGTTTAGGGGGAGGGTTAGAATGAGGGTTAGGGTTAAGTTAGGGTTAGGGTAAGGGCTAGGGTGAGGGTGAGGTTTAGGGTTAGGTTTAGGGTGAGGTTTAGGGTTAGGGTTAGGGTTAGGGTGAGCATGAGGTTTAGGGTTAGAGTTATTGTTAGGGTGAAGCTGAGGGTGAGTGTTAGGGTTACAGAGAGTGTTAGGTTTAGGATTAGGTTAAGAGTGAGGGTTAGTGCGAGGTTGAGGGTTAGGGTTAGGCTTAGGGTTAGGCTGAGGTTGAGGGAAAGGGTGAGGGTTAGGGTTAGGATGAGGGTTAGGGTTAGGTTTATGGGGAGGGTTAAGGTTAGGTTTAGGTTTAGGATTAGAGTTAGGGTTTGGGTTAGGGTTAGAGTTAGGGTTAAGATGAGGCTGAGGGTGAGGGTTAGGGTTAGTGTTAGGATTAGGATTATGGTAAGGGTTAGGGTGAGTGTGAGGGTTATGATTAGGGTTAGGTTTAGGCATAGGTTTACACTGAGGCTGAGAGTGAGGGTGAGGTTTAGGGTTAGGATTAGGGTTACGGTGAGGGTGAGTGTGTGCATTAGGGTTATGTTTAGGGTTAGGCTTAGGGTTAGGCTGAGGGTGACGTTGAGGGTGAGGGTTAGGGTTAGGGTGAGGGTTAGGGTAAGGGTTAGGGTGAGGGTTATTTTTAGGGTTAGGGTGAGAGTTATTGTTCGGGTTAAGTTTAGTGTTAGGGTGAGGGTTAGGGTCAGGGTTACGGTGAGGGTGAGGGTTAGGGTTAGGTTGAGGGTTAGGGTTAGGATTAGGGTTAGGGTGAGGGTTAGGGTTAGGGTTATTATTAGGGTGAGGGTTAGGATGAGGGTTAGGATTTGGGGTAGGGTGAGGGCTAGGGTGAGGGTGAGTTTTAGGGTTAGGTTTAGGGTGAGGTTTAGGGTTAGGTTTAGGGTTAAGTTTAGGGTTACAGTGAGGGTTAGGGTTAGGGTTAGGGTTAAGCTTAGTCTTAGGGTTAGGCTGAGTGTGAGGGTGAGGGTGAGGATTAGGGTTAGTGTTAGGGTTAGGGTTTGTATTATTTTTAAGGTTAGGGATAGAGTAATGGTGAGGTTGAAGGTGAGGATTATTGTTAGGATGAGATTTAGGGTGAGGTTTAGGGTTAGGGTTAGGGTTAGGCGGAGGATTAGGGTGAGGTTTAGAATTAGGTTTAGTGTTAAGGTTTGGGTGAGGGTGAGGGTTAGGTTGAGATTTAGGGATAGGGTTAGTTATAGGATTAGGGTTAGGGTGAGGGTTAGTATGAGGGTTAGGGTGAGGGTTAGGCTTAGGCTTATGGTTAGGCTGAGGGTGAGGGTGGGTGTGAGGATTAGGGTTAGGGTGATGGTTCGGGTTAGGTTTAGTGTTCTTGTTAGGGTTTGTGTTAGAGTAATGGTGAGGGTGAATGTGCGGGTGCGGGTTAGGGTTAGGGTTAGGGTGGAGCATAGGGTTAGGGTTAGGGTGAGGGTGAGGTTGAGTTAGATATAGGGTTAGAGGGAGGGTTAGGGTGAGGGTTAGGGTTAGGGTTAGGCTTAGGGTTACACTGAGGGTGAGGGTGATGATGAGTGGAGGGATAGGATTAGGGTTAGTGTGAGGGTGACTGAGTGTGTTAGGGTTAGGTTTAGGTTTAGGCTAAGGGTGAGGTTGAGGGTGAGGGTTAGGGTTAGGGTGAGGTTTAGGTTAAGTGTTAGGGGAGGGTTAGGATGAGATTTAGAGTTAGGATTAGGGTTAGGGTGAGAGTGAGGTTGAGGGTTAGAGTTAGTGTTCGGGTGAGTGTTAGGATGAGGGTTAGGATTAGGGTTATGGTGAGGGCTAGAGTGACGGTGAGGTTTAGGGTTAGGGTTAGTTTGAGGTTTAGAATTAGGGGTAGGGGTAGGGTGAAGGTGAGGTTTAGGGTTAGAGTTAGGGTAAGGGTGAGGCTGAGGTTGAGGGTTAGGTTTAGGGTTAGTGTTAGAGTTAGGGTTAGAGTGAGGGTTAGGGTGAGGGTGAGGATTCTGGTTAGGGTTAGGTTTAGAATTAGAGTAAGAGTTAGGGTTAGGGTGAGGGTTAGTTTTAGGGTTATTGTAAGGGGTAGTGTTAGGGTTAGGGTAGGAGTTAGGGGGAGGGTTAGGTTTAAGGATAGGGTTAGGGATAGGATTAGGGTTAGGGTTAGGGTGAGTGTGAGGATTAGGGTTAGGTTTAGGGTTAGGCTTAGGGTTAGGCTGAGGGTGAGGGTGAGGGTGCGAGATAGGGTTAGGGTGAGGGTTAGGGTTAGGGTTATGGGGAGGGTTAGGATGAGGGTTACAGTTAGGATTAGGTTTAGGGTGAGGGCTAGGGTGAGGGTGAGGTTTAGGGTTAGGGTTAGGTTTAGGGTTAGTGTTAGGGTTAGAGTTAGGGTGATTGTGAAGTATAGGGTTAGAGTTAGGGTTAAGGTGTGGCTGAGGGTGAGGCTTAGGGTTAGTGTTAGGATTAAGTTTAGGGTAAGGGTTATGGTGAGTGTGAGGGTTAGAGTTAGGGTTAGGGTTAGGCTTAGGTTTACACTGAGGTTGAGGGTGAGTGTGAGGGTTAGGATTAGTATTAGGGTTAGGGTGAGGGTGATTGGGTGTGTTAGGGTTAAGTTTAGGTTTAGGCTAAGGGTTAGGCTAAGGGTGACTTTGAGGGTGAGGGTTAGGGTTAGGGTGAGGGTTAGGATATGTGTTAGGGTGAGGGTTAGGATGAGGGTTAGGGTTAGGATTAGAGTTAGGGTGAGAGTGAGGGTGAGGGTTAGAGTTAGTGTTCGGATGAGGGTTAGGATGATGGTTAGGATTAGGGTTAGGGTTAGGGTGAGGGTTTGGGTGAGGATAGGGTTTAGGGTTAGGGTTAGTTTGAGTTTTATAATTAGGGTTAGGGTTAAGAGAGGTTGAGGTTTAGGGATAAAGTTAGGGTAAGGGTGAGGCTGAGGTTGAGCGTTAGGTTTAGGGTTAGTGTTAGTTAGGGTTAGGGTGAGGGTGAGGGTGAGGGTGACGATTAGGGTTAGGGTTAGGATTAGAATTAGAGTAAGGGTTAGGGTGAGTGTGAGGGTTAGAGTTAGGGTTAGGTTTAGGTTTAGATTTTGGCTGAGGATGAGGGTGAGGGTGAGGGTTAGGGTTAGGGTTAGGATTATTGTTAGCATTAGGGTTAGGGTTACAGTTATGTTGAGGTTTAGGGATAGGGTTATGGTTAGGGTTAGGGTCAGGGTGAGGTTTACTGTTAGAGTTAGGGTTAGGGTGAGGCTGAGGGTGAGGGGTAGTGTTAGGATTAATGTTAGGGTTAGGCTTATGGTGAGGGTTAGGTTGACGGTGAGGGTTAGGGTTAGGGTTAGGAGTAGGATTAGGTTTAGGGTTAGGGTGTATGTGAGGTATAGGGTTAAGTTAAGGGTTAGGGATAGGCTTAGTGTTAGGCTGAGGTTTAGAGTGAGGTTTAGGGTTAGGGTTAAGGTGAGTGTGATTGTTAGGGTTAGGGTTAGGCTTAGGATTTGGCTGAAGGTGAGGGTGTGGGTTAGGTTTAGGTTGAGGGTTAGGGTTATGGGAAAGATTAGGATGAGTGTTAGTGTTAGGATTAGGGATAGGGTGAGGGTGAGGGTGTGGGTTAGGGTTAGGTTTAGGGTTAGGCTTCGGGTTAGGCTGAGGGTGAGGTTGAGGGTTAGGGTTAAGGTTTGGGTGAGGGTTAGCATAAGGGTTAGTGAGAGGGATAGGAAGAGGGTTAGGGTTAGGATTAGGGTTGGATGAGGGCTAGGGTGAGGGTGAGTTTTAGGGTTAGGTTTGGGATGAGGGTTAGGGTTAGGGTAAGTGTCAGAGTTAGGGTTCGGGTTAAGTTTAGGGTTAGGTTGAGGGTTAGGGTAAGGGTTATGGTGAGGGTGAGTGTTGAGGTTAGGTTGAGGGTTAGGGTTCGGATTAGGGATAGGGTGAGGGTGAGGGTGAGGGTTAGGTTTAGTGTTATGGTGAAGGTTAGGATGAGGGTTAGGGTTAGATTAGGGTTAGGATGAGGGCTAGGCTAAGGGTGAGGTTTAGGGTTAGGGTTAGTGTGAGGTTTAGGATTAGGTTTAGTGTTAGGGTTAGGGTGAGGTTTAGAGTTAGAGTTAGGGTTATGGTTATGCTTAGGTTTAGGGTTAGGATTAGTGTTAGATTTAGGGTTAGGGTGAGGATTTGTTTGAGTGTGAGGGTTAGGCTTAGGGTTAGGATTAGGTTTAGGGTAAGGGCTAGGGTGAGTGTTAGCATTAGGGTTAGGGTTAGGGTTAGGATTAGGGTTAGACTGAGGGTGAGGGTGGGGGTGAGGGTTAGGTTTAGGGTGAGTGTGAGGTTTAGCGTTAGGGTGAGGGTTAGGGTTAGGGTTACGGTGAGCATGAGGGTTACGGTTAGGTTGAGAGTTAGGGTTAGAGTTAGGGTTAGGGTGAGGGTCAAGGTTAGGGTTAGGGTGAGGGTAAGGATGAGGATTAGGGTTAGGATTAGGGTTAGGGTGAGGGTTAGGGTTAGGATTAGGGTTAGCTTGAGGGTGAGTGTTAGGATTAGGGTTAGGGTTAGGGTTAGGTTTAGGGTTAGGATTAGTGTTATTGTTAGCGTTAGGGTTAGAGTTATTGTGAGGGTGAGGGTGAGGGTTAGTCTTAGGGTTAGGATGAGGTTTTGGATTAGGGTGAGGGTTATGGTTAGTGTGAGTGTTAGTGTTAGGGTTAGGGTTAATGTTATGGTGAGGGTAAGTGTTAGTGTGAGGGTTAGTGTTAGGGTGAGGTTTATGGTTAGGATAAGGGTTATGGTTAGGGTTAGGATTAGTGTTAGCTTGAGGGTGAGTGTTAGGATTAAGGTTAGGGTTAGGGTTAGGTTTAGGGTTAGGATTAGTGTTATTGTTAGGGTTAGGGTTAGAGTTATTGTGAGGGTGAGGGTGAGGGTTATGGTTAGGGTTAGGGTTAGGGTGAGGGTTAGGGTTAGGGTTAGGATTAGGTTTAGGGTGAGGGTGAGGTTTAGGGTTAGATTTAGGGTTAGTTGGAGGGTTAGGTGGAGGGTTAGGGTTAGGGTAAGTTTTAGGGTTAAGGTTAGGTTGAGGGTTAGGTTTAGGTTTAGGGTTACGGTTAGGGTTAGGGTTAGGATTTGTGTGAGGGTGAGGATGAGTGTGAGGGTTAGGGTTAGGGTTGGGATTAGGCTTAGGATTACTCTGTGGGTGAGGGTGGTTGTGAGGATTAGGTTTAGGGTATTGGTTAGCGTTAGGGTTAGGGTGATGTTTAGGATGAGGGTTTTGATTAGGATTAGAGTTAGGGTGAGGGCTAGCGTGAGTGTGAGGGTTAGGGTTATGGTTAGGCTTAGGCTTAGTATTAGGCTGAGCGTGAGGTTGAGGGTGAGGGTTAGGGTTAGGGTGATGGTTAGGTTTACGGTTAGGGTGAGGGTTAGGATGAGGTTTAGGTTTAGGGTGAGTGTTAGGGTGAGGATGATGGTAATGGTAAAGGTGAGGTTTAGGCTGAGGGTGAGGATTAAGATAAGGGTGAGTGTTAGGGTTAGGTTTAGGGTTAGGGTTAGGGTCAGGATTAGATTGAGGATTAGGGTTAGGGTTAGTGTGAGGTTTAGGGTGAGGATGAGGGTTAGGATTAGGGTGAGGGTGAGGGTTAGAATTAGGGTTAGGCTGAAGGCTAGGCGGAGGGTGAGGGTTAGGGTTAGGGTTAGGGTTAGGGTGAGATTTAGGATTGGGGTGAGGGTTAGGAATAGTGTGAGGGTTAGTGTTAGGGTTAGGGTTAGTGTTAGGGTGAGGGTAAGAGTTAGGGTGAGGGTTAGGTTTTGGGTGAGGTTTATGGTTAGGGTGAGGGTCAGGGTTAGGGTTAGGGTAATTGTTAGGTTTAGGTTAGGGTTACGGTTAGGATGAGGGTGAGGGTTAGGGTTAGGATTAGGTTGAGGTTTAGTGTTAGGGTTAGGGTTAGACTTAGGATTATGGTGAGGGTGAGGTTTAGGGGTACAGTTAGGGTTAGAATGAAGGTTAGGGTTAGGGTGCGGTTTAGTCTGGGGGTGATGGTAAGGGTAAAGATGAGGGTTAGGCTGAGGTTGAGGGTTCCTTTAAGGGTGAGGGTTAGGGTTTGGGTGAGGGTTAGTGTTAGCTTTAGGGTGAGGGTGAAGGTTAGATTGATTATTAGTGTTAGGGTTAGCGTGAGGTTTAGGGGGAGGATGAGGGTTAGGTTTAGAGTGAGGGTTATGATTAGAATGAGGGTTAGGGTTAGGTTTATTGTTAGGGTTAGGTATAGTGTTACTGTTACTGTGAGGGTGAGAGTGAGGGTTAGGGTTAGGGTTAGGATGAGGTTTAGGTTTAGGGTTAGGGTTAGAGTTAGGGTTAGGGTGAGGGTTAGGGTTAGGGTTAGGCTTAGGATTAGGCTTAGGCTTAGGCCGAGCATGAGGGTTCGGGTGAGGGTTCGTTTTCCGGTGAGGGTTAGGGTTAGGGTTAGGTTTAGATTGAGAGTTAGGTTGAGGTTTAGGGTTAGGATAAGTGTAAGGGTGAGGGCTAGGCTGAGGATCAGTATGAGGGTTAGGGTTAGGGATAGGTTTAGGTTTAGTATTATGGTTAGGGTGAGGGTGAGTGTGAGGGTTAGGATTAGGGTTAGGGTTAGGCTTAGAGTTAGGATGAGGGTTGGGGTTAGGGTTTGGATTAGGGTGAGGTTGAGGCTGTGGATTAAGGTTAGGTTTAGTGTTAGGTTTAGGGTTAGTTTTATCGTTAGTATTAGTGTTAGGGTTACGGTGAGGGTTAGGGTTAGGGTTCGGTTTAGGGTTAGGCTTAGAGTTAGAGTGAGGGTTAGGGTTAGGGTTTGGGTTAGGGTGAGGTTGAGGCTGAGGATTAGGGTTAGGTTTAGGGTTAGGTTTAGGTTTAGGGTTAGTGTTAGGTTTAGGGTCAGGGTTACGGTGAGGTTTAGGGTTAGGGTTAGGGTTAGGCTGAAGTTGAGGGTCGGGTGAGGATTAGAGTTAGGGTTATGGTTAGGCTGAGGCTGAGGAATGGGTGAGGATTATAGTTAGTGTTAGGGTTAGGCTTAGGGTTATGGTTATTGTTAGTGTTATGGTTAGGGTTAAGTTTCAGTTAGGGTGAGGCTGAGGCTTAGAGTTATGGTTAGGGTTAGGGTTAGGGTGAGGTTTAAGGTTAGGGTTATGGGGAGGGTTAGGATGAGGGTTAGGATTAGTATAGGGTTAGGGTGATTGGTAGGGTGAGGGTGAGGTTTAGGGTTAGGTTTAGGGTTATGGTTAGTGTTAGGGTTAGGGTTAGGGTTAGGGTTATGGTGAGGGTTATGCTTAGGGTTAGGCTTAGGATTAGGCTGAGGGTGAGGTTGGGCGTGAAGATTAGTGTTAGGGTTAGGGTTAGGCTTAGGGTTAGGGTTATTGTTAGTGTTATGGTTAGGATTAAGTTTGCTGTGAGGATGAGGCTGAGGGTTAGCGTTAAGGTTAGGGTTAGTGTTATTGTTAGGGTTAGGGTTAGAGTAATGGTGAGGTTGAAGGTGAGGGTCAGGTTTAGGGTGAGGTTTAGGTTGAGGTTTAGTGTTAGTGTTAGTGTTAGGGTGAGGGTGAGGTTTAGGGTTAGGGTTAGGCGGAGGGTTAGGCTGAGGTTTAGGGATAGGTTTAGTGTTAGGGTTAGGGTGAGGGTGAGGGTTAGGTTGAGGTTTAGGGATAGGATTAGGATTAGGGATAGGGTGAGGGTGAGTATGAGGGTTAGGCTTAGGCTTAGGGTTAGGCTGAGGGTGAGGGTGGGGGTGAGGATTAGGCTTAGGGTAATGGTTCGAGTTAGGTTTAGTGTTTTTGTTAGGGTTAGGGTTAGAGTTATGGTGAGGGTGAGGGTGAAGTGAGGGTTATGTTATGGTTAGGGTGGGGTTTAGGGTTAGGGTTAGGGTTAGGGTGAGGTTGAGGGTGAGCTTTAGGGGGAGGGTTAGGGTTAGTTATAGGATTAGGGTTAGAATGAGGGTGAGTGTGTGTGTTAGGTTTAGGTTTATGGTTAGGCTTAGGGTTAGGCTGAGGGTGAGGTTAGGGTGAGGGTTAGGGTTAGGGGGAGGGTTAGTATGAAGATTAGGTTTAGGGTTAGGGTGAGGTTTAAGGTTAGGGTTAGGGCTAGGATTAGGGTGAGGGAGAGGTTTACGGTTAGAGTTAGGGTTAGGGTGAGGCTGAGTGTGAGGGTCAGGGTTAGGGTTAGTGATAGGTTTAGGATTAGGTTTAGGGTGAGGGTTAGGTTGAGGGTGAAGGTTAGGGTTAGTGTTAGGATTAGGATTAGATTTAGGGTTATGGTGAGTTTGAGGGTTAGGGTTAGGTTAGGCTTAGGCTTAGGGTTAGGCTGAGGGTGAAGGTGAGAATGAGGGTTAGGGATAGGGTGAGGGTTAGGGTTAGGGTTATGGGGAGGGTTAGGATGAAGGTTAGGGTTAGGATTAGGGTTAGAGTGAGGGCTAGGAAGAGGTTGAGGTTTAGGGTTAGGGTTAGAGTGAGGTTTAGTGTTAGGGTTAGTGTTAGGTTTAGGGTGAGTGTGATGTATAGGTTTAGAGTTAGGGTTAAGGTGAGGCTGAGGGTTAGACTCAGGGTTAGGGTTAGGATTAAGATTAGGGTAAGGATTAGGGTGAGTGAGAGGTTTAGGGTTAGGGTTAGGGTTAGTCTTAGGGTTACACAGTGGGTGAGGGTTAGGGTTAGGGTTATGTTGAGCGTTAGGGTTAGGGTTCGGTTGAGGGTTAGTGTTAGGGTAAGGATGAGGGTTAGGGTTAGGATTAGGGTGAGGGTTAGGATGAAGATTAGGGTTATGATTAGGGTTAGGGTCAGGGCTAGGGTCAGGGTGAGGATTAGGGTTAGTTTTAGGGTAAGGTTTAGGGTTAGGGTTAGGTTTAGGGTGATTGTTAGGATGAGGGTTAGGGTTACGGTGAGGGTGAGGGTTAGGGTTAGGTTGAGGGTTAAGGTAAGGATTAGTGTTAGAGTGAGGTTGAGTTTTAGCATTAGGGTTAGCGTTAGGGTTAGTGTTAGGTTTAAGGTTAGGATTACTGTTATTTTTAGGGTTAGTTTTAGAGTTATGGTGAGGTTGAGGGTGATGGTGAGGATTAGGTTTAGGGTTAGGGTGAGGTTTAGGATTAGGGTTATGATTAGGGTTAGGGTGAATGTGAGGCTTAGGGTTAGGTTTAGGGTTAGGGTTAGGGTTAGAGTTACGGTGAGATTGAGGGTAAGGGTGAGGGTTAAGGTTAGGGTGAGGTTTAGAGTGTGGTTTAGGATTAGGGTTAGGGAGAGGGTGAGGTTTACGATTAGGGTTAGGGTTAGTGGGAGGGTTAGGGTGAGGTTTAGGGTTAGGGTTAGTGTTAGGGTTACTGTGACGGTGAGGGATAGGTTGGGGTTGAGGGATTGGGTTAGGTTTAGGTTTAGGGTTAGGATGAGTGTGAGTGTGAGGGTTAGGGTAAGTGTTAGGCTTAGGTTTAGGGTTAGGCTGAGGGTGAGTGTGGGGGTGAGGATTAGAGTTAGGGTGATGGTTTGGGTTAGGGTTAGTGTTATTGTTAGGGTTAGGGTTAGAGTTCCGGTGAGTGTGAGGGTGCGGGTGAGGGTTAGGGTTAGGGTTAGGGTGGGGTTTAGGGTTAGGGTTAGGGTTAGTGTGAGGGTGAGGCTTAGGGTTAGATATAGGGTTAGGCGGAAGTTTAGGGTTAGGTTTAGGGTTAGGATTAGGGTTAGGGTGAGGATGATGGTAAGGTAAAGGTGAGGTTAAGGCTGAGGGTGAGGGTTAAGTTAAGGGTTAGGTTTAGGGTTAGTGTAAGTGTTAGGGTTAGGCTCAGGGTGAGGCTTAGATTGACGAGTAGGTTTAGGGTAAGTGTGAGGTTTAGGCTGAGGATGAGTGTTAGGGTTAGGTTCAGGGTGAGGGTTAGAATTAGGGTTAGGGTGAGGGTTAGGTTGAGGGTGAGGGTTAGGGTTAGGGTTATGGTTAGGGTGAGGTGTAGGATTAGGTTAAGGGTTAAGGTTAGTGTGAGGTTAGTGTTAGGGGTAGGGTTAGTGTTAGGGTGAGGTTAAGTGTTAGGTTGACGATTAGGGTTAGGGTGAGGTTTATGGTTAGAGTGAGGGATTGGGTTACGGTTAGGGTTATTCTCAGGGTTAGGGTTAGAGTTACGCTTACTGTGAGGGTGAGGGTGAGAGTTAGGGTTAGGGTTAGGGTGAGGTTTATTTTTAGGGTTAGGGTTAGCGTTAGGGTTCAGGTGAGGGTGAGGTTTAAGGGTAGAGTTAGTGTTAGAGTGAGGGTTAGGGTGAGGGTTAGGGTTAGGGTGTGGGTTAGGGTGGGGTTGACGGTAAGGTTAAATTTGAAGGTTAGGCTGAGGGTGAGGGTTACGGTAAGGTTAAGGGTTAGAGTAAGGGTGAGGATTAGTTTTAGGTTTAGGGTGAGGGTGAGGGTTAGATTGAGGATTAGTGTTAGGGTTAGTGTGAGGTTTAGGGTGAGGATGAGGGTTAGTGTTAAGTGAGGGCTAGGGTGAGGGTGAGGGTTAGGATTAGTGTTAGGGTGAGGTTTAGGGTTAGGTTAGGTGAGGGCTAGGGTGAGGGTGAGGGTTAGGATTACTGTTAGGGTGTGGTTTAGGGTTAGGGTGATGGTTAGGGTTAGTTTGAGCGTTAGTGTTAGCATTACGTTTAGTGTTAGGGTGATGGTAAGTGTTAGGGTGAGGATTATTGTGAGGGTGAGGGTTAGGGTGAGGGTTAGAGTTATTGTTAGGGTTAGGGTTAGGATGAGGTTTAAGTTTAGGGTTAGGGTTAGAATTAGGGTTAGCGTGAGCGTGAGATTTAGGGTTACAGTTAGGGTTACTATTACTGTTAAGGTTAAGGTGAAGGTTAGGGTTAGGTTTAGGCTTCAGCTTAGGCTTAGGTCGAGCATGAGAGTGAGGGTTAGGGTTTGGGTTAGAGTGAGGGTTAGGGTTAGGGTTAGGGTGAGGGTAAGGATGAGGTTTAGGTTTAGGATTAGGGTAAGGGTGAGGGCTTAGGTGAGGGTTAGGGTGAGAGCTAGATTACGGATAGGGTTAGGTTTAGGATTAGGGTTAAGGTGAGGGTGAGGGTGAGGGTTACGGTTAGGCTTAGCGTTAGGCTTAGAGTTAGGGTGAAGGTTTGGGTTAGGGTTAGGGTTATGGTGAGGGTTTGGGTTAGGGTTAGGTTTAGGCTTAGGATTAGGCTGAGCATGAGGGTGGGGGTGAGGATTAGAGTGAGGGTTAGGGTTAGGCTTAGGGTTAGGGTTATTGTTAGTGTTATGGTTAGGGGTAAGTTTGAGGTGAGGGTGAGGCTGAGACTGAGGTTTATGGTTAAGTTTGGGTTATGGTTAGGATTAGTGTTATTCTTAGGGTTAGGGTTAGAGATATGGTGAGGTTGAGGGTGAAGGCGAGGGTTAGGGTTTGGATGAGGTTTAGCATTAGGTTAAGTGTTAGGTTTAGGGTGAGGGTGAGGTTTAGGGTTAGAGTTAGTGTTAGGGGGACGGTTAGGGTGAGGTTTAGAGTTAGGGTTAGTGTTATGGTTAGGGTAAGGTTGAGGGTTAGGTTGAGGTTTAGGGATAGGGTTAGGTTTAGGCTTAGTGTTAGGGTGAGGGTGAGTGTGAGCGTTAGGGTGAAGATTAGGCTTAGGCTTAGGGTTAGGCTGAGGGTGAGGGTGGGGGTGAGGATTAGGGTTAGGGTGATGGTTCTGGTTAGGGTTAGTGTTATTTTTAGGGTTAGGGTTAGAGTTACGGTTAGGGTGAGGGTGCAAGTGAGGGTTAGTGTTAGAGTTAGGGTGGGGTTTAGGGTTATGGTTAGGGTTAGGGTGAGGGTGAGGTTTACATATAGGGTTAGGGGGAGGGTTAGGGTGAGGTTTAGTGTTAGGGGTAGTGTTAGGTTTAGGTTGTGGGTGAGGGTTAGGTTGAGGTTTAGGGTTAGTTTTAGGGTTAGGGTCAGTGTGAGGTTAGTGTTAGTGTTAGGGTTAGTGTTAGGGTGAGGGTAAGTGTTAGGGTGAGGTTATGGGTTAGGGTTACAGTTACGGTGAGGGTGAGGGTGAGGGTTAGGTTTAGTGTTAGGTTGAGGTTTAGGGTTTGGGATAGGGTTAGAGTTAGGGTTAGGGTGAGGGTGAGGTTTAGGGTTAGAGTTAGGGTTAGGGTGATGGTTAGGGTTAGTGTTAGAGTTAGGGGGAGGGTAAGGGTTAGTGTTAGGGTTAGGGATAGGATCAGGGTTAGGGTTAGAGTGAGAGTGAGTGTGTGTGTTAGGGTTAGGTCTAGGGTTAGGCTTAGGTTTAAGCTGAGGGTGAGGGTGATGGTTAGGGTTAGAGTTAGGGTTATGGTTAGGGGGAGGGGGAGGTTAGAATGAGGGTTAGGGTTAGGGTTAGGGTTAGGGTGAGGGTTAGGGTTAGGGTGAGGGTTATGGTTAGGGTGTGGGTTAGGGTTATGGTTAATGTTATTGTTAGGGTTAGGTTTAGGGTTACGGTTACGGTGAGGGTGAGGGTGAGGGTTAGGTTAAGGTTTAGGCTTAGGCTTAGGCTTAGGCCCAGCATGACGGTGAGGGTTAGGGTTAGGGTTAAGATGATGGTTCTGGTTAGGGTTAGGGTTAGTGTTCTTGTTAGGGTTAGTGTTAGAGTTATGGCGAATGTGAGGGTGCAGGTGAGGGTTAGGTTTAGGTTTAGGGTGGATTTTACAGTTAGGGTTAGGGTTAGGGTTAGGTTGAGGGTGAGGTTTAAGGTTAGATTTAGGGTTAGTGTTAGGGTGAGGGTTTGGATTAGGGTGAGGGTTATGGTTAAGGTGAGGGTTAGGATTAGGTTTAGGGTTACTGTGATGGTTCGGTTAAATTTACAATTACTGTGAGGGTGAGGATGAGGGATAGGGTTAGGGTTAGGGTGAGGTTTAGGGTGAGGGTGAGACTTAGGTTTAGAGTTGGGGTTAGGTTGAGGGTTAGTTTGAGGGTTTAGGTTAGGGTTAGTGTTAGGGTTAATATTAGGGTGAGAGTTATGGGGAGGTTTAGGGTTAGGGTTAGGGTTAGGATTAGGGTTAGGGTGAGGGTTAGTGTGTGTTAGTGTTAGGTTTAGGGTTAGGCTTAGGGTTAGGATGAGGGTGGGGTTGAGGGTGAGGGTTAGGGTTAGGTTGAGGGTTAGGGTTAGGGTTAGGGGGAGGGTTAGGATGAGGGTTAAGGTTAGGATTAGGGTTAGGGTGAGGGTGAGGTTTAGGATTAGGGTTAGGGTGAGGGTTAGGGTTAAGTTTAGGGTGAGAGTTAGGATTCGGGTTAAGTTCAGGGGTAGGGTGAGGTTTAGGGTAACGGTTACAATGAGGGTGAGGTTTAGGGTGAGGTTGAGGGTTAGGGTTAGGATTAGGGTTAGTGTGAGAGTGTGGGTGAGCTTTAGGGTTAGGGTTAGGGTGAGGGTTTGGATGAGGGTTAGGGTTAGGATTAAGGTTAGGGTGAGGGCTTGTGTGAGGGTTAGGTTTAGGGTGATGATTAGGTTTATGGTTAGGCTTAGAGTTAGCATGAGGTTTAGGGTTAGGGGGAGGTTTAGGGTGAGGATAATGGTAAGGGTAATTGCGAGGTTTTGTCTCAGCGTGAGGGTTAAGATAAGGGTGAGCGATAGGGTTAGGTTTAGGTTTAGGGTAAGGGTTAGGGTTAGGGTCAGGGTGAGGGATAGGTTGAGGATTAGCGTTAGGGTTATTGTGAGGTTTAGAGTGAGGATGATGGTTAGGGTGAGGGTTATGGTTAGGGTGAGGGTTATGGTTAGGGTGAGGGTTAGGGTTAGTTTTAGGGTTATTGTTAGGGTTAAGGTTAGGTTTATCGTTACGGGGAGCGTTAGGGTTAGGGTTTGGGTGAGGTTTAGTGTTAGGGTTAGGGTTAGAGTTAGGTTTAGGGTGAGGGTGAGGTTTAGGGTAGAGTTCAGGTTAGGGTGAGGGTTAGGATGAGGGCTAAGGTTAGGGTAAGTTTTAGGGTGGGGGTGATGGTAAGGGTAAACGTGAGTGTTAGGCTGAAAGTGAGGGTTATGGTGCGTTGATTGTTAGGGTTAGGATGAGGGTTCAGGTTAGGGGAAAGGTGTGGGTGAGGGTTAGATTGAGGATTAGTGTTAGGGTTTGTGTGAAGTTTAGGGTTAGGTTGAGGGTTAGGTTTAGGTTTAGGTTTAAGGTTATTGTTAGGGTTAGGTTTAGAGTTACGGTTACGGTGAGGGTGAGGGTGAGCGTTAGGGTTAGGTTGAGGGTTAGGGTAAGGTTTAGGGTTATTATTAGTGTTAGGGTTAGGGTTAAGGTTATGTTGAGGGTGAGGGTGATGGTTAGGGTTAGGGTTAGGATGAGGTTTAGGTTTAGGGTTAGTGTTAGAGTTAGGGTTAGGGTGAGGGTTAGGGTTAGGATTAGGCTTAGGCTTATGCTTAGGCTGATCATGATGGTGAGGATTTGGGTTAGGGTTAGGGTGAGGGTTAGGATGAAGTTTAGGGTTAGGATTAGGGTTAGGGTGAGGACTAGGGTGAGGGTTAGGGTGAGGGTTAGGTTTAGGGAAAGTATTAGGTTTAGGATTAGGGTTAGGGTGAGGGTGAGTGTGAGGGTTAGGGTTGGTGTTAGGCTTAGGGTTATGTTGAGGGTTAGGGTTAGGTTTTGGGTTAGGGTGAAGGTGAGGCTGAGGATTAGGGTTAGGTTAGGGTTAAGGTTATGGTTAGGGTTAGGTTTAGGTTTAAGGTTACAGTGAGGGTTAGGGTTAGGGTTAGGGATAGACAGGGTTAGGTTGAGTGTGAGGGTGGGGGTGAGGATTAGGGTTAGGGTTAGGGTTAGTTTTAGGGTTAAGTTTGAGGTGAGGGTGAGGCTGAGGGTGAGGGTTATGGTTAGAGTTAGAGTTAGGGTTAGGGTTAGGTTTAGTGTTATTGTTAGGGTTAGGGTTAGAGTTACTGTGAGGTTGACGGTAAGGGTGAGATTTAGGGTTAGGGTGAGGTTTAGGGTTAGGTTTAGGATTAGGGTTAGTGTTAAGGTGAGGGTGAGTTTTAGGGTTAGAATTAGGGTTAGGGGCAGGGTTAAGGTGAGGTTTAGGGTTAGGGTTAGTTTTAGGGTTAGGGTGAGGGTGAGGGTTAGGTTGAGGTTTAGGAATAGGGTTAGGCTTAGGATTATGGTTAGGGTGAGGGTGAGTATGAGAGTTAGGGTGAGGGTTAGGCTTAGGCTTAGGGTTATGCTGAGGGTGACAGTGGGGGTGAGGTTTAGGGTTAGGGAGATAATTCGGTTTAGGGTTAGTGTTATTGTTAGGGTTAGGGTTAGAGTTACGTTAAGGGTGAGTGTGCGGATGAGGGTTAGGGTTAGAGTTAAGGTGGCGTTTAGGGTTAGGGTTAGCGTTAGGGTGAGCCTGAGGTTTAGGGTTAGAAATAGGTTTAGGGGGAGGGTTAGGGTGAGGGTTAGGGATAGGGTTAGTTTTAGGGTTAATGTGAGGGTAAGTGTTAGGTTGACGTTTAGGGTTAGGGTTAGGGTTAGTGTTAGGGTTAGTATTATGGTTAGGGTTAGTGTTTGGGTGAGGGTTAGGGTTAGGTTTAGGTTTTGGGTTAGGTTGAGGGTTATGTTTAGGGTTAGTGTTAGGGTTAGGGTTAGGGTGAGAGTTAGGGGGAGGGTTAGGGTTAGGGTTAGGTATAGGATTAGGTTTAGTGTGAGGTTGAGTTTGTCTGTTAGGGTTAAGTTTAGGGTTAGGTTAAGGGTGAGGGTTAGGGCAAGGGTGAGGGTTAGGGTTAGGGTTAGGTTTAGGCTGAGGGTGAAGGTGAGGGTTAGGGTTAGGTTGTGGGTTAGGGTTAGGGTTATGGGGAGGGTTAAGGTGAGGGTTAGGTTTAGGATTTGGGTAAGGGTGATTGCTAGGGTGAGGGTGAGTTTTAGGGTTTGGGTTAGGGTGAGGTTTAGTGTTAGGGTTAGGTTTAGGGTTAGGGTGAGGGTGAGGTTTAGGTTTAGAGTTAGGGTTAAAGTGAGGCTGAGGGTGATGGTTAGGGTTAGGGTTAGGATTAGTATTAGGGTAAGGGTTAGGGTGAGTTCGAGGATTAGCTTTAGTGTTAGGTTTAGTCTTAGGGTTACACTGAGGCTGAGGGTGAGGATGAGGGTTAAGGTTAGGTTTAGGGTTAGGGTGAGGGTAAGTGTGTGCATTAAGGTTAGGTTTAGGGTTAGGCTTAGGGTTAGGCTGAGGGTGAGGTTGAGGGTGAGGGTTAGGATTAGGGTGAGGGTTAGGGTAAGGGTTAGGGTGAGGGTTAAGTTTAGGGTTAGGGTGAGAGTTATTGTTCGGGTTAAGTTTAGGGTTAGGGTGAGGGTGAGAGTTAGGGTTAGTATTAGGGTGAGGGTTAGGATGAGGTTTAGGATTAGGGATAGGGTGAGGGCTAGGGTGAGGGTGAGTTTTAGGGTTAGGTTTAGGGTGAGATTTAGGCTTAGGGTTAGGGTTAGGGTTACGGTTATGGTGAGGGTTAGTTTTAGGTTAAGCTTAAGCTTAGGATTAGGCTTAGGCAGAGCATGAGTTTGAGGGTTAGTGTTATGGTGAGGGTTAGGATGAGGTTTCCTGTTAGGATTAGGTTTAGGGTGAGGGCTAGGTTGAGGGTTAGGGTGAGGGTTAGGGATTGGCTTAGGTTTAGGATTAGGGTTAGGGTGAGGGTGAGTGTCAGGGTTAGGGATAGGGTTAGGCATAGATTTAATGTGAGTGTTAGGGTTAGGGTTTGGGTTAGGGTGAGGATTAGGGTTAGTTTTAGGGTTTGGTTTAGGTTTAGGGTTAGTGTTAGGGTTAGGATTATTTACGGTGACGGTTAGGGTTACAGTTAGGCTTAGGGTTAGGCTGAGGGTGAGGGTGGGCGTGAGGATTAGAGTTAGGGTTATGCTACGGTTAGGGTTATTGTTCGTGTTAGTGTTATGGTTAGGGTTAAGTTTGCGGTGAGTGTGAGGCTGAGGGTGAGGGTTAGGGTTAGGTTGAGGGTTAGGGTTAGTGTTAGGGTTAGGGTTAGTGTTATTTTTAGGGTTACGGTTAGAGTAATGGTGAGGTTGAAGGTGAGGGTTATTGTTAGGGTGAGGTTTAGGGTTAGGTTTCGGGTTAGCGTTAGGTTTAGCGTGAGGGTGAGGTTTAGGCTTAGGGTTAGGGTTAGCGTGAGTGTGAGGATTAGGGTTAGGTTTAGGGTTAGGCTGAGGATTAGGGTGAGGTTTAGAGTTAGGTTTAGTGTTAGGGTTAGGGTGAGGGTGAGGGTTAGTGTGAGGTTTAAAGTTAGGTTTAGTGTTAGGGTTAGGGTGAGGGTGAGGGTTAGGTTGAGATTTAGGGATAGGTTTAGGTTTAGGATTAGGGTTAGGGTGAGGGTGAGTATGAGGGTTAGGGTGAGGGTTAGGCTTAGGCTTAGGGTTAGGCTGAGGGTGGGGGTGGGTGTGAGGATTAGGGTTAGGGTCATGGTTCAGGTTAGGTTTAGTGTTCTTGTTAGGGTGAGGGTTAGAGTTATGGTGAGGGTGAGTGTGAGGGTGAGGGTTAGGCTTAGGGTTAGGATTAGGTTTAGGGTAAGTGTTAGGGTGAGTGTTAGCATTAGGGTTAGGGTTAGGGTTAGGATTAGGATTAGAATGAGGCAGAGGGTGGGGGTTAAGCTTAGGTTTAGGGTTAGTGTGAGGGTTAGGGTTAGGGTGAGTGTTAGGGTTAGGTTTACAGTGAGCATGAGGGTTAGGGTTAGGTTGAGAGTTAGGGTTAGAGTTAGTGTGAGGGTGGGGCTTAGGGTTAGGGTTAGGGTTAGGGTTAGGGTGAGAGTGAGGGTGAGGTTTAATGTTAGTGTTAGGGTGAGGGTTAGGATGAGTATTAGGATTAGGGTTAGGGTGAGGGCTAGGGTGAGGGTGAGGTTTCGGGTTAGGGTTAGGGTTAGGTTTATGGGTAGGTTTAGAGTTAGGGTGAGGGTGAGGTTTAGGGTTAGAGTTAGGGGAAAGGTGAGAGTGAGGTTGAGGGTTAGGGTTAGGGTTAGTTTTATAGTTAGGGTTAGGTTGAGGGTGAGGATTAGGGTTAGTGTTAGAATTAGGATTAGGTAAGGTTTGGATTAGGGTAAGGGTTAGGGTTATGGTTAGGTTTAGGCTTAGGGTA
Source organism: Dipodomys merriami (assembly GCF_024711535.1). Classification (NCBI taxonomy): domain Eukaryota; kingdom Metazoa; phylum Chordata; class Mammalia; order Rodentia; family Heteromyidae; genus Dipodomys; species Dipodomys merriami. The sequence goes on from NW_027203187.1 coordinate 89,511, forward strand.
GGCTGAGGATGAGGGTGAGGGTGAGGATTAGGGTTAGTGTGAGAGTTAGGGTTAGGGTTAGGTTTAGGTTAAGTTTAGGCTTAGGGTGTGGGTTAGGGTTAGAGTTATGTTGAGTGTTAGGGTTAGGGTTAGGTTGAGGTTAGAGTTAGGGTAAGGATGAGGGTTAGGGTTAGGGTTATGGTGAGGGCTAGGGTGAGGTTGAGGTTTAGGGTTAGTGTTAGCGTTAGGTTTAGGGTTAGGGTTAGGGTTAGGGTTAGGGTGAGGTTTAGGGTTAGAGTTAGGGTAAAGGTGAGAGTGAGGTTGAGGGTTAGGGTTAGGGTTAGTTTTATAGTTAGGGTTAGGATGAGGGTTAGGGTGATGGTGAGGATTAGGGTTAGTGTTAGAATTAGGATTAGGGTAAGGGTTTGGGTTAGGGTGAGGGTTAGGTTTATGGTTAGGTTTAGGCTTAGGGTAGGCTGAGGATGAGGGTGTGGGTGAGGGTTAGGGTTAGGGTGAGGGTTAGGGTTAGGGTTATGTTGAGTTTTAGGGTTAGGGTTTGGTTGAGGTTAGAGTTAGGGTAAGGATGAGAGTTAGGGTTAGAGTTAGGGTGAGGGTTAGGATGAGGATTAGGGTTATGATTAGGGTTAGGGTGAGGGCTAGGGTGAGGATGAGGATTAGGGTTAGTGTTAGGGCAAGGTTTAGGGTTAGGTTTTGGGATAGGGTGATTGTTAGGAGGAGGGTTAGGTTTACGGTGAGGCTGAGGGTTAGGGTTAGGTTGAGGGTTAGGGTAAGGATTAGAGTTAGAGTGAGGTTGAGTGTTAGCATTAGGGTTAGGGTTAGGGTTAGCGTTAGAATTACTGTTATTGTTAGGGTTAGTGTTAGAGTTATGGTGAGGGTGAGTGTGAAAATTAGGGTTAGGGTTAGGGTGAGGTTTAGGGTTAGGGTTAGGATTAGGGTTAGGGTGAAGTTGAGGTTTAGGGTTAGGTTTAGGGTTAGGTTTAAGGTTAGGGTTAGGGTTACAGTTAGAGTTACGGTGAGACTGAGGGTGAGGGTGAGGGTTAGGGTTAGGGTGAGGTTTAGGGTGAGGTTTAGGGTAGTGTTAGGGTTACTGGGAGGCTGAGGGTTAGGTTGAGGTTTAGGGATAGGGTTACGTTTAGTATTAAAGTTAGGGTGAGCGTGAGGGTTAGGGTGAGTGTTAGGCTTAGGTTTAGGGTTACGTTGAGGGTGAGGGTGGGGGTGAGGAATAGGGTTAGGGTGATGGTTTGGGTTTGGGTTAGTGTTATTGTTAGGGATAGGGTTAGAATTACGGTGAGGGTGAGGGTGCGGGAGAGGGTTAGGTTTAGGTTTATGGTGGGGTTTAGGGTTAGGGTTAGGTTTAGTGTGAGGGTGATGTTTAGGGTTAGATATAGGGTTAGGGGGAGGGTTACGGTTAGGGTTAGAGATAGGGTTAGTGTTAGGGTTAGGGCGAGGGTGAGGGTTAGGTTGAGGTTTAGGTTTATGGTTAGGGTTAGGTTTAGTTTGCGGATTAGTGTTAGGGTTAGGGTTAGTGATAGGGTGAGGGTAAGTTTTAGGGTGAGGGTGAGGGTTAGGGTAAGGTTTATGGTTTGGGTGATGGTTAGGATTAGGGTTAGGGTTATTTTTAGTGTTAGGTTTAGGGTTTTGGTTAAGGTGAGGGTGAAAGAGATGTTTAGGGTTAGGATTAAGGTGAGGTTTAGGGTTTGGGTTAGGCTTACAGTGAGTGTTAAGATGAGGTTGAGGTTTACAGTTAGAGTTAGGGTTAGGGAGAGGGTTAGGGTGAGTTTTAGGGTTAGGGTTAGTGTTAGGGTTAGGGTTAGGGTGAGAGTTAGGGGGAGGGTTATGGTTAGGGTTAGGTTTAGGGGTAGAATTAGGGTTAGGTTGAGGCTGAGGGTTAGGGTGAGGGTTAGGGTTAGGGTTAGGATTAGGATTAGGTTAGGGTTATGGTGAGTGTGAGGGTTATGGTTAGGGTTAGTGTTAGACTTAGGTTTAGGCTGAGGGTTTGGGTGAGGGTGAGGGTTAGGGCTAGTTTGAGGGTTAGGGTTAGGATTAGGGTGAGGTTTAGTGTTAAGGTTAGGGTTAGAAATATGGTTAGGGTGAGGGTGAAGTTAAGCTTAGAGTTAGTTGCAGGGTGAGGGTTATGGTGTGTGTTAGGTTTAGGGTGAGGGTTAGGGTAGGGGTGATGGTAAGGGTAAACGTGATGGTTAGGCTGAGGGTGAGGGTTACAGTAAGGTTGAGGGTTAGGGTTAGGGTGAGGGTTAGGGTTAGGTTTAGGGTCAGAGTTAGGGTTCTGGTTAAGTTTAGGGTTAGGTTCAGGGTTAGAGTAAGGTTTACGGTGAGTGTGAGGGTTAGGTTTAGGTTGAGGGTTAGGGTTAGGATTAGGCTTAGGGTGAGGGTGAGGTTTAGGGTGACACTTAGGGTGAGTATTAGGGTTAGGGTAAGGGTTAGCGTGGGGGTGATGGTAAGGGTAAATGTGAGGGTTAGCCTGAGGGTGAGGGCTACAGTGGGGTGATGGTTAGGGTTATGGGAAGGGTGTGGGTGAGGGTTAGATTGAGGATTAGTGTTAGGGTTAGTGTGAGGTTTAGGGTGAGGATGAGGGTTAGGGTTAGGGTGAGGCCTAGGGTGAGGGTGAGGGTTAGGTTTAGGTTTAAGGTGAGGTTTAGGGTTAGGGTGATGTTTAGGGTTAGTGTGAGGGTTAGTGTTAGTGTTAAGGTTAGTGTTAGGGTGAGGGTAAATGTTAGGGTGAGGGTTAGGGTGAGGGTGAGGGTTATGGTTAGGTTGAGGGTTAGGGTTAGGGTTATTATTAGGGTTAGGGTTAGAGTTACGGTTAAGGTGAGGGTGAGGGTGAGGGTTAGGATGAGGTTTAGGTTTAGGGTTAGGGTTAGAGTTACGGTTAGGATGAGAGTGAGGTTTACAGTTAGAGTTAGGGTTAGTGTTAGTGTTAGGGTTAGGGTTAGGGTTAGGGTTAGGGTTAGGGTTAGGCTTAGGCCGAGCAAGATTGTGAGGGTTAGGGTTAGTGTTAGGGTGAGGGTTAGGGTTAGCATTAGGGTGAAGGTTAGGATGAGGTTTAGGGTTAGGATTAGTGTTAGGGTGAAAACTAGGGTTTGGGTTAGGGTGAGGGTAAGGTTTAGGGAATGGGTTAGGTTTAGGATTAGGATTAGGGTGAAGGTGAGTGTGAGGGTTAGGGTTGGGTTTATGCTTAGGTTTAGGGTGAGGGTTAGGGTTAGGTTTTGGGTTAGGGTGAGGGTGAGGCTGAGGATTAGGGTTAGGTTTTGGGTTAGGTTTAGGGTTAGGGGTAGGGTTACAGTTAGGGTTAGGGTTAGGCTTAGGTTTAGGCTGAGGCTGAGGGTGGGGTTGAGGATTAGGTTTAGGGTTAGGATTAGGGTTATTGTTAGTGTTATGGTTAGGGTTAAGTTTGCCGTCAGTGTGAGGCTGAGGGTATGGGTCATGGTTAGGTTTATGGTTAGTGTTATTTTTAGGTTTAGGGTTAGAGTTACGGTGAGATTGAGGGTGAGGGTTAGGGTTAGTGTTAGGGTGAGGTTTAGGGTGAGGTTTAACGTTAGGGTTAGGGTGAGGTTGAGGTTTAGGGTTAGAGTTACTGTTAGGGGGAGGGTTTAGGGTTTAGGGTTAGGGTTAGTGTTAGGGTTACTGGGAGAGTGAGGGTTAGGTTGAGGTTTAGGGATAGGGTTAGGTTTAGGATTAGGGTTATGGTGAGGGTGAGTGTGAGGGTTAGGGTGAGTGTTAGGCTTAGACTTAGGGTTAGGCTGAGGGTGAGGCTGGGGGTGAGGATTAGGATTAGTGTTAGGGGTAGGGGGAGGGTTAGGGTGAAGTTTAGGGATCGGGTTAGTGTTAGGGTTAGGGTGAGGGTGAGGTTTAGGTTGAGGTCTAGGTTTGTGGTTTGGGTTAGGGATAGTGTGAGGGTTAGTTTTAGGGTTAGGGTTAGAGTTAGGCTGAGGGTAAGTTTTAGGGTTTGGGTTAGGGTGAGGGTTATGGTTAGGGTGAGTGTTAGGATTAGGGTTAGGGTTATTGTTATGGTGAGGTTTACCGCTTTGGTTAAGGTTCGGTTGAGGGTGAGGTTTATCGTTAGGATTAGGGTGAGGTTTAGGGTTTGGGTTAGGGTTAGAGTGAGGGTTAGGATGAGGGTGAGGTTTAGGGTTACAGTTAGGGTTAGGGTGAGGGTTAGGGTGAAGTTTAGGTTTAGGGTTAGAGTTAGGGTTGGGGGAGGGTTAGGGTTAGGGTTAGGGTTGGGGTAAGGGTTACATTTAGGGTTTCAGTTACGGTGATGGTGAGGGTTAGGATGAGGGTTAGGGTGAAGGTGAGGTTTAGGGTTAGAATTAAGGTTAGGGTGAGGCTGAGGGTGAGGGTGAGGGTTAGGTTTCGTTTAGGATTAGTATTAGGGTTAGGGTTAGGATCAGTGTGATGGTTAGGGTTAGGGTTAGGATTAGCCTTAGGTTTAGGCTGAGGGTTTGGGTGAGGGTGAAGGTTAGGGTTAGTTTGAGGGTTAGGATTAGGTTTAGGGTGAGGTTTAGTGTTAGGGTTAGGGTTAGAGTTTTGGTTAGGGTGAGGGTGAGGTTTAGGTGTAGAGTTAGTTTTAGCGTGCTGGTGTGAGTGGTAGGGTTAGGGTGAGGGTTAGGGTAGGGGTAACGGTAAGGGTAAACGTAAGTGTTAGGCTGAGGGTGAGGGTTATGGTAAGGTTGAGGGTTAGGGTTAGGGTGAGGGTTAGTGTTAGGTTTAGTGTGAGAGTTAGGGTTCGGGTTAAGTTTAATGTTAGGGTAAGGGTTAGAGTAAGGGTTACAGTGAGGGTGAGGGTTAGGTTTAGGGTTAGTGTTAGGGTGAGGGTTAGGAAGAGTTTTAGGGTTAGGATTAGGGTTAGGGTGAGGTCTAGGGTGAGGGTGAGTTTTAGGATTAGGATTAGGGTGAGGGATAGGGTTAGGGTTAGGGTTAGGGTTAGGGTAAGGTTGAGGTTTAGGGTTAGATTTAGGGTTAGGGTGAGGATGAGTTTGAGGGTTAGGGTTAGGGTTAGTGTTAGAATTAGGGTTAGGGTGAGGGTTAGGATGAGGTTTAGGGTTAGGATTAGGGTAAGGGTAAGCACTAGGGTGAGGGTTAGGATGAGGGCTAGGGTTATGGATAGGGTTAGGTTTAGGATTAGGGTTAGGGTGAGGGTGAGTGTGAGGGTTAGGGTTAGGCTTAGGGTTAGACTTAGAGTTAGGGTGAGGGTTAGGGTTAGGGTTTGGGTTATGGTGAGGCTGAGGCTGAGGATTAGGGTTAGTTTTAGGGTTAGGGTTAGTGTTAGTGTTAGGGTTAGGGTTATGGTGAGTGTTAGGGTTAGGTTTAGGATTAGGCTTAGCGTGAGGGTGTAGGTGAGGATTAGAATTAGTGTTAGGCTTAGGCTTAGGGTTATGGTTATTGTTAGTGTTATTGTTAGGGTTAAGATTGCAGTGAGGGTGAGGCTGAGGGTGAGGGTATTGATTAGGGTTAGGGTTAGTGTTATTCTTAAGGTTAGAGTTAGAGATACGGTGAGGTTGAGGGTGAGGGTGAAGGTTAGTGTTTGGGTGAGGTTTAGGGTTAGGTTTAGGGTTAGGGTTAATGTGAGGGTGAGGTTTTGGGCTAGAGTTAGGTTTAGGGTATGGTTAGGGTGAGGTTTAGGGTTAGGGTTAGTGTTATGGTTAGGGTGAGATTGAGGGTTAGGTTGAGGTTTAGGGATAGGGTTAGGTTTAGGCTTAGGGTTAGGGTGAGGATGAGTGTCAGGGTTAGGTTGAAGGTTAGGATTAGGTTTTGGGTTAGGCTGAGGGTGAGGGTGGGGGTGAGGATTAGGGTTAGGGTGATGGTTCGTTTTAGGATTAGTGTTATTGTTAGGGTTAGGGTTAGAGTTACTGTGAGGTTGAGGGTGCGGGTGAGTGTTAGGGTTGGGGTTAGGTTGGGGTTTAAGATTAAGGTTAGGATTAGTGTGAGGGTGAGGTTTCGGGTTAGAGTTAGGTTTAGGGTGAGGTTTAGATATAGGGTTAGGGGGAGGGTTAGGGTGAGAGTTAGGGTTAAGGTTAGTGTTAGGGTTAGGTTGAGTGTGAGGGTTAGGTTGAGGTTTAGGGTTAGGGTTAGTGTGAGGGTTAGTGTTAGTGTTAGGATTAGTTTTAGGGTGAGGGTAAGTGTTAGGGGGAGGGCATGGGTTAGGGTGAGGGTTATAGTTAACTTGAGGGTTAGGGTTAGGGTTAGAGTTATTGTTAGGTTTAAGTTTAGGGTTACGGTTACGTGGAGGGTGAGGGTGAGGTTTAGGGTTAGGGTGAGGTTGAGTTTTATGTTTAGAGTTAGGGTTAGGGTGAGGGTTAGGGTTAGTATTAGTTTGAGAGTTAGGATGAGTGTTAGGGTTAGGGTTAGGTTTATGGATAGGATTAGGGTTAGGGTGAGGGTGAGTGTGTGTGTTAGGGTTAGGTCTAGGCTGAGGGTGAGTTTGAGGGTGAGGGTTAGGGTTAGGGGGAGGGTTAGGGTAAGGGTTAGGGGGAGGGTTCGGATGAGGGTTATGGTTAGTTTTAGGGTTAGGGTGAGGGCTAGGGTCAGGGTGAGGTTTAGGGTTAGGGTCAGGGTCAGGGTGAGGCTGAGGGTGAGGGTTAGGGTTAGCATTAATATTAGGCTTTGGCTTAAGGTGAGGGTTAGTTTGAGGTTGAGGGTTAGGATTAGGGTTAGGAGTAGGATTAGGTTTAGGATGAGGGTGAGGTGAGGGTTAGGATTAGGGTTAGGGTAAGGGATAGGCTTAGGGTTAGGCTGAGGTTGAGGGTGAGGGTTAGGGTTAGGGTGAGGTTTACCATTAGGGTTAGGATTAGTGTGAGGGTTAGGTTTAGGGTTAGGCTTAGGATTAGGCTGAGGGTGACTGTGTGGGTTAGGGTTAGAGTGAGGTTTAGGGTTCTGGGGAGGGTTAGGATGAGGTTAGGGTTAGGGTGAGGTTTAGGGTGAGCGTGAGTGTGTGTGTTAGGGTTATCTTTAGGGTTAGACTTAGGGTTAGGCTGAGGGTGAGGTTGAGGTTGAGGGTTAGGGTTAGGGTGAGGGTTAGGGTAAGGGTTAGGTGGAGAGTTAGGAAGAAGGTTAGGGTTAGGTTTAGGGTTGGGTGAGGGCTAGGGTGAGGGTCAGGGTTAGGGTTAGGTTAAGGGAAACGCTTAGGGTTAGGCTGAGTTTGAGGGTTAGGGTTAGGGTTAGGGTGAGGTTTAGGGTTAGGGTTAGGATGAGGGTTAGGGTTAGGGTTAGACTTAGGATTAGGCTTAGGATTAGGCTGAGGGTGAGGGTTTGGGTTAGGTTTAGGGTGAGGGTTAGGGTTATGGGGAGGGTTAGGATGAGGGTTAGGTTTAGGGTGAGGTTTAGGGTGAGGGTGAGTGTGTGTGTTAGGGTTAGCTTTAGGGTTAGGCTTAGGGTTAGGCTAAGGTTGAGATTGAGACTGAGGGTTAGGGTTAGGGTAAGGGTTAGGAGGAGGGTTACGAAGAGAGTTAGGGTCCGGATTAGGGTTGGGTGAGGGCTAGGGTGAGGGTGAGGTTTAGGGTTAGGGTTAGGGTGAGGGTTAGGTTGAGGATGAGGGTTAGGTTTAGGTTTAGGATTAGGTTTAGAGTAAGGGTTAGGGTGAATGTGAGAGTTAGGGTTAGGGTTAGGGATTGGGTTAGGGTGAGGGTGAGGCTGAGGATTAGGGTTAGGTTTAGGGTTAGGTTTAGGGTTAGTGTTAGTGTTAGGGTTAGTGTTACTGTTACAGTGAGGGTGGGGGTTAAGGTTAGGGTTAGGTTTAGGCTTAGAGTTAGGGTGAGGGTTAGGATGAGGATTAGGTTTAAGATTAGGTTTAGGGTGAGGGCTAGGGTGAAGGTGAGGATTAGGGTAAATGTTAGGGTAAGGTTTAGGGTTAGGATTAGGGTTAGGGTGAGGGTTAGGATGAGGGTTAGGGTTACGGTGAGGTTGAGGGTTAGGGTTAAGTTTAGGGTTTCGTTTAGATTTAGGGTTAGGGTGAGGTTGAGTGTTAGCACTAGGGTTAGGGTTAGGGTTAGGGTTAGGTTTAGGGTTAGGATTACTGCTATTGTTAGGATTAGGGTTAGAGTTATGGTGAGGGTGAGGGTGAGGGTGAGTGTTAGGGTTAGGGGAGGTTGAGGGTTAGGGTTAGGATTAGGGTTAGGGTGAAGGCGAGGTTTATGGTTAGATTTAGGTTTAGTTGGAGGGTTAGATCGAGGGTAAGGGTTAGGTTAAGTTTTAGGGTTAAGGTTAGGTTGAGGTTTAGGGTTAGGGTTTGGATTAGGGTTAGGGTGAGGGTGAGTGTGAGGTTTAGGGTTAGGGTTAGGGTTAGGCTTTGGGTTAAGCTGAGGTTGAGGGTAGGGTTGAGGATTTGTATTAGGGTGATGTTTAGGGTTAGGGTGAGGGTGAGAGTGTGTTAGGGTTAAGGTTAGAGTTAGGGATAGGGTGAGTGTGAGGTTTAGGAGTAGAGATAGGGTTAGGGTCAGGGTTAGGGTTAGAGTGAGGTTTAGGGTGGGGGTAACGGTAAGGGAAAAGGTGTGATTTAGGCGGAGGGTGAGGGTTACAGTAAGAATGAGAGTTAGGGTTCGGTTGATGGTGAGGTTTTGGGTTAGGGTGAGAGTGATGTTTAGATTTAGGATTGGTGTTAGGGTTAGTCTGAAGTTTAGGGTGATGATTAGGGTTAGGGTTAGGGCGAGGTTTAAGGAGAGGGTGAGGTTATGGTTAGTTTTAGGGTGAGGTTTAGGGTTACGTTGATGGTTACGGTTAGTGTGAGGTTTAGTGTTAGGGTTAGGGTTAGTGTTAGGGTGAGGGTAAGTGTTAGGGTGAGGGTTAGGGTTAGGGTGAGGGTTATCTTTAGGGTGAGGGATAGGGATAGGGTTATTTTTAGCATTAGGGTTAGGGTTAAAGTTATGGTGAGGGTAAGTGTTAGGGTGAGGGTTAGGCTTAGGGCTAGGATGGGGTTTAAAGATAGGTTTAGGGTTAGGGTTAGGGTCAGGGTGAGGTTTAGTGTTAGATTTAGGGTTAGGGTGAGGCTGAGGGTGAGGGTTAGGGTTAGGATTAATGTTAGGGTTAGGCTTAAGGTGAGGGTTAGGTTGAGGATGAGGGTTAGGGTTAGGATTAGGAGTAGGATTAGGTTTAGTGTTATGGTGAGTGTGAGGGTTAGAGTTAGGGTTCGGGATAGGCTTAGGGTCAGGCTGAGGTTGAAGGTGAGGGTTAGGGTTAGGGTGAGGTTTAGCGTTATGGTTTGGGTGAGTGTGAGGTTTAGGGTTAGGCTTAGGGTTAGGAATCGGCTGAGGGTGAGGGTGTGGGTTAGGGTTAGGGTTAGTGTTAGGGTGAGTTTTCGGGTTTGGGTTAGGGTTAGAGTTAGGGTTAGGGTGAGGGTGAGGTTTAGGGTGAGAGTTAGGTTTAGGGTGAGGTTTAGGTTGAGGATTATGGTAAGGGTTAGTTTTAGGGTTAGGGTAAGGGTGAGAGTTAGTGGGAGGGTTACGGTTAGGGTTAGGGTTAGGGATGGGATTAGGGTTAGAGTGAGGGTGAGTGTGTGTGTTAGGTTTAGGTTTAGGGTTAGACTTAGGGATAGGCTGAGGGTGAGGTTGAGGGTGAGGGTTAGGGTTAGGGAGAGGGTTAGGATGAGGGTTACTGTTAGGATTAGGGTTAGGGTAAGGGCTCGGGTGCATGTGAGGGTGAGGTTTAAATTTATGGTTAAGGTTAGTGTTAGGGTGAGGGTGAGGTTTAGTGTTAGAATTAGGGTTAGGATGAGGCTGAGGATGAGGTTGAGGGTTAGGGTTAGGATTAGGATTAGTTTAAGGGTTAGGGTGATTGTGAGGGTTAGGTTAGGCTTAAGGTTAGGCTGAGGGTGAGGGTGAGGGTTAGGGTTAGGTTTAGGTGG